>NW_019524777.1:169371-190081 GCF_002814215.2 Seriola lalandi dorsalis
CCTAACATTATCTCACATCTCACTTTTTTAATGCCACAATTTTCCACCGATCACAAACAGAAAAAGACAGAAATGACTTAAATATTCTGTACATTTGTCCAACATCTCAGACATGAAAATGTCAGTCACTCTGTGAGAACAAATGTCTCTGTCTGGGTGGAAAAACACTTCCATCATTATCATCGTTGACACAAATGCTAATCCCTTTGCCATGTTAGCCATCTGTGGCTGAAGTGGTGGGGCAGAAATTACTGAGGAAAATGGACACAAATAAAATGCTAATTCACTGCAGGCTACAAGTGGCTCCCCTCCCTCTGCTCAGCTCGGGGGGCCTCCCGGTTCCCACACCACTTCCCTGTGTCTCTCCCAGGGTGCTGCTGGGATACCGGCGGCTGCTTCTAAGCCCGCAGCAGGGACGCAGCCCTCCCATTGGCTTGTCTTTGTTTGCCCCCACGCATGGTATTCATTGCCTGATTTGAATATATGCAAATGTTGCAATGGTGCCTCGTCAAACGAAACTCCCAACACTACTGTGGTGCCCTCCCCCTTACCCCGTCTCCCTTGATTTTCCCCGCTCTTTTCCTTTTTGTCTCTTTTCTAACTGCTGCCTCCTCTGCAGTGTGGGGGGGATAGCTGTGGGAACCTGCTATGGAGGGCCAGATCTGCTTTGTCACAGGGGATTTATTTAAAGGAAGAGTGAGACTCATGACCGTTAATTATCAGACATAAACATACTGTATATAATAAGGAAGAGACTACATAGAAGAAGGCTGTGAAGATGAATCACTGGTGATACACTGTCCTTTCACCTGGCCTGTCTTTACTGTAAACAGTCAAACCAAATATTGTGGTCATGAGTGTCATGTGACAGTACACTGAAAATGAATGCGTTTTTTCTTTTCAGTCTAGCAAATAGCGTGTGTCAGTCACATACGCAAACAAATACGTTGTGTCTTGCTGATTACATTTCAGTTATGGTAATTATCTAACATCTTGGATGTAGATTTTTGGTTTTGTAGACCAAGTATCTACTGTAAAAAAAGGCAAGAACCACCATGTCAGAGTCCTATTTTGTATAAATGGAAGGAAGTTGGAGTAGTATTAGTATCCCACACTTACCTTTTTTATTTCTGGAGCTACACTCTTTGTCTTGAGATTTAACAAGCCACATGTCACATCTGAGGTAGTTCTTCCTTTGTGCTGGTGTCAGTCACAGAGCTATAGCACAGTGTGTTTCTAACATAAATAAGCTTATATTGCGCAGTCACGCACAGACATACACAAAATTACAGACAAATGAAGCCTTTAAAACATGCAGTCCAATGGCCTCATGTCTGCATATTCACTGACTGTATCTGGCTCTGGTCTATTCCCGGACTCAGATTCAAACACGGGAGAATAAGCTCGGCTTGATTCTGCTGTAACGCGTTAAGCTGTTACTTTGGCTCGTCCTCACACAGATTCTGGATTTGGACGACATGAATGATTGCACACTTATACTGTAATTACGCAAATGTACGCTGCTAATTCTATTTCACTGAGTGTTTGAGTCCCCAGTTGCATAGATGATCCCATGGATGATCCACTGGCCAGCATGCACAGATGGGCGATGTACGTGCACACACACAAATATACAGTGTGTAAGTGTAATCTGGCACTTAATAGGCTATATTTAACACTATTTTCTCTTAACGCTCTGTGCCAATTGAAAATATGTTTGCACAAACGTACATTTACACTAAATTAACAAAGAAACATCTTACTGACACTGAAATGCAGCCCCTTTATCACAGTCTCTCACTCATTTATGTCACATCTTAAATCTCTTACTTGCCCCTTTTTATTCTTCATCTACATTTGTAGATTTAATTCTTATTCAGAGAAAATATATTTACTGATTGTGCTCATTCTTCATGAAAAGAGGAAATTGCTCATATTTTGCCAGTCCAGTACGCTGCTGCTCACAGGAGAGGCTTGCTAAATCCTCACCTATAAAAACACTTGACCAGTTCTGAATTTTCAAAACCACTTTTTCATGAAAAGTAAAAAGCCCAATAATTTGATCATGTTTTAAAATGAACATCTACATATCTATATTAATTTATTTATTAAAAGTCAAAGCTGGTGTGCTACGCACACTGTGATTTTTCATGGACAATCTCAAACACAAGTGAATCTGCGTCTAATTTTTTCACCTTGTCTCGGCATGTTGTTTTAAAGAAGACCACCTTGTACGTAAAGTTGTCTTACTGAGATTCGATAAAACCGATAGATTATAATTGATAAAATATTTGCAGCATTCCAAGAGCTTAAATGTGTTTGCAGGCCCCTCTCCTCCCCCAATGATTTTGCTCTGTGCATTAATGTGTTTTGAATGACAATCGTGCACACTGGCGCTGAGCTTGAACTTGACCGACGGAATTGCCTGGGAAAAGAGGCGCGACTTTGGCCCTTTGCTCCTCTCCTTTATGGAGTGGAGGCTGTTAAGACTGATGTCAGTGCTCATTAGCATAAACTTCAGCCTGTTCCCAATTAAACCAGGAAAGCAGTAAGAACACCAGTCTGTTTTCACATGGCGGGGAATGGACCAACATCTCTTCCTCACTCTGAGCAGGAAGGAGCAGAAGTAACTGACGAAATGTAAGTTGATAGGTTTAGTAGTTGGAACTGTGTTTAAAAATGTTATAGAATTTAAATTTATATTTTGACAATCATTACAATCAAGTAGATTTTTTTTTTCTAATTGAAAACACAGGATTGGTGTGTCTGTTCTTGACAGAGCTTGAATTAATCTATTCCAGATACACCTAGTAGATTCTGTCAATTTTTGCAAATATCTTTTATCTGAGTTTTGCTGTCCATGAAAGTGAGGATCGTTGATGTTGTAATGATGAACACATGACACCTACGTTTGTCTCTATCTTCCACCTGTAGTGCATAAACTGTGTGTTAGATATTTGCTGCATGACCCAGCATCTCTGACATCTTTCATGAGCCTGGAGACTGGAGTGTCAGTTGTGATTTTGTTCCAGGTATTGCTGATTCTTTATGGGTACACCGAGGTGCTGTTCCCTTGAAAGCATGTGCATTAGGCCAGCTGATCACTTCAGCTGATTGTATCTGCAGTTTAAGTTCCATTGTAAGAGTTCATGTCAGCCTAATGTAGGGGGCTGTAAGTGCCTCTCACACTGTTACTGTCCTGGTGACCGTCACTATTAGATTCTTCTTCTTCACCTGTTTAGGAATCTAACTGACTCCTTCATTAGTTTTTCTGTGAATTTCGGGTTTGTAAATGTAAAATGAGAGAGGAATTATATAATTTAAAAATAATGCATTTATTGCAAAATTTGTTACTAATTTTTAAACTGCCTAGCATTAGGAATGTATTTTATTCTCACTGAATAATTCTCTTTTAACCATGATATGTCAATTGCTGCTGAAATATGCAGCGTGTAACTGTAGGACTGAGAGAACCAATCAGATTTTACATTCTTTGAATCATAAAAACAGATCTATAATGTTACATCAGTAGCATAAATACCAGCAAGACATTCAAATTTCAGATGAGAGAGCACAGAGAGTCGTTGCTGCTCTTGATGTGAAGTTCAAAATGTTTTCTTTGGACACTAGTAAAGATGAAAATATCCAAGCTACAAATGTTTAGTCTTCACAAGGATTTTCTGCAGATATAAGAACACTAGGCTGTAAAATTAGACTTATTTGAGTAATACATATTTGAGGAATTTTACTAATAGTTCACAATTGTTCATTTTTGCCAATATTTATTTAGATTTGAGGATTTAAAATCCTTTGTAACACCACCTGGGATTACCAGACACCTCCACCATCACAAAACAACATATTACAATTAACTGCAGTGCTTAGGTGCTAATTTGGGAGCATGACAGAGGGAAGGACAAATATTTGCTCCCTGTTGGTCTTCATGTGCGACCTCTGACACGTTTATGTCCCTATGTCAGGTCAAGCCTCTTTGAAGATAAGCCATTACAATTCCCAGAAGTGGCCACTTGAATTGGTCAGTTATTAACAATTGAACTGAACAGGGCTCAGCGTGGTCATGCATGATGACATAACGGTCATACAAATTTGACAGACATGAATTGGCTTAAGGGGAAGGTGGAGGCAGTTTGAATGAAGAGAACAAGTATTCTAATGTTCCCGTGTGTGTTTATGTATTGTTAACTTATTTATTCAATACAAATGAAAAGATTTGACTCAAGTGTGACAAAAGCGTTAGGCCATTTATTTTGGTTTAAATTACATACATGTCAAATATCAGAAAACTTTTTATTTTAAAACTGAAAAAAAGATTTAAAAACTATCTTTATCATGTCAGTAAAAATTGCAATTTCCTGAGTGCCATAAAACGCACCAAACAGCATTTATGTAGATGGCGTTTAATAGACGAACATGGTGTGATTAATGCAATGTTTTTATGAAGGTCTTCAAGAGGGCACCATGCAGTCCCCCAGTCCTTTCTTCACAAAGAAAAAATATCAACAAAAACTTCTGTTGTAGTAAATTCAGAAACATTAAGCTAAATAAATCTCGACACCTCGACACTCGTTCAGAAAATGCCCATGCATTATCTTTGATCATTAGGATGGCACCATGTGTTTGGCTGAACTGTACGTTTTGTTGCCTTTAAAGGCCAAAATATTCCTACAATTCTCATTTCTGATATATTTTATAAGGATATTGTAGTTTAACAAATTCTTTGTATAACTATGTGACCCTGCCGAATTTTAAAGTGAAAGTGGAAACATTTTCGTCTTTTGCTGCAAAAAAAGGAGACTCCTATAGTTAATTACTCGGCTATACTTCCGTCATAAATCTAACATCTATTTAAGTAATCAGACTATTTATTTACTCACTATCCTGAAATGTAGAATTATATATTAATAGGCTCAATAAACCCAAATCATACTAAGATGAGGATGCACATGTTTCCCATTGTTTCGGAATCAAACTATAGGATTTACTGGCGATATTATTCTAAGAGCCTGAAATTATTATGACATAATTTCGGTTTTAAACGTAAACACAAGATTTGTGTGAGTCGTTAATGCGGTTTTAGAGCCTATGAGGAATTCATTCAACATCTTCTCATGTGTCTTTCCTTTCAAAAATGGAAACGCTGTCCTGCCGGAGACATAAAATTACACAAACACACGCAAATAAAAGCCACAACAACTCCTCTGTTATTTTTATACAGCCAAAACGTCCCATAATATTATCACACATTCTATATATTATTTTACAGCTCTGAGAGACACTGATGATAGCTTATTGTTTTAATAATATTTGAATGGCTGCAGGGTATAAGATTTCTCTGTTTGGTAGCACACTGCCTATTAATCCTATTAAGTTCTCTAGGGCGTCATTATTTCAAGGTGTTTCAAGGTATTTCAAGGTCACACGTTTTTCAGTAAATTTGTACAATTATAGAAAATAATGTCTTCTCTGCATCATCATCCGGGCCTATATACTAGGTTATTTTTTCGATATTACCATTCACTTATGCAGGGCTCTTGATCACGATAAATTATTTGTATTTTACACCTGTATTACCATTATACTCATTATTGATTAATAATTTTCAGATTTCATCAGCATTTCTTTAAGTTTGGATATATAAGCTAAGTAAAAAAGACAGGCCTGTCACTTCCTGCTTCACATTCACTTTATCTGCTGAGTTAGAAAATGTTAAACGTATATTTTACTGCATAAGTTTAGATGTTGTATTCTATATCGTTGTTTTTAGAAGGTTATATACCGTTTTATGGAGTTTTCAGCGTGGTGTGGATTTAGGCCATGCAGACCTTACACAGGCCTGAGCACCAGTGCTGCTTCTCAGCCAATAGATGTCACTGTTGAGCTCGAATAATCTCGATGTTCCCTGAGGTGTGTGATCATTATTATAGCCTGTTTTCTGTAATATGGAGTTTCTTTGACGCGCCAAACACTTTTGTCGTTACTTCCCATAATATACTTTATGTTATGCTTCAATTAAGGCTTTCTGGCAGAACTACTGTAGCTGTTTGCATGTTCAGGCCCCAGAAGGCCCAGTGAGGTGACTTTTATTTATGACCTTGTTCAAAAGATGCCGGTCCTTATAGAGTAAGAGTATGGACGTATAACAGGACTCTCTTGACTGTGACAATATATTTAAAACTCAACTGATAAACAGCTGATTGGTTAGATCTCTAGATCTCTGCACACTGGTGTGGCTCATAGAGAATAAAAGATAAACATAGGTGTCTATATAAAATAGAATATTTATCTATTTATTTAAACAATTTCTAAAGTCTACTAATAATAATGATAATAATAATAATAAATAAATAATAATAATAATAAGTAAATGAAGGTATAAATAAGAATAAAATATAAAGCCTAACAAAAACTGTGACCTATATAATCTTGAATATTCGGACCAAATGACAAACTAACCATTATTGTTCGTTAGATACATTTTTATCATGGTCCAGTTTTCACTCAGTTCTGAGACTCACACGTAGACCTCAAGACACAACACACACAACACACACATATACACACACTGAAGAAATGTTTATTCGGAAATTCAAAATGCGTTTTTTTCTTAAAAATAATGCCAGGAAATGAAGATCTGCCAATAAACGCAGCAGCAGCTGCAGCAGCGGCAGTAACGAAGTCTCAGCCTATAACACAAATCAGTCTAGTTGAGAACCCACGAACGAGCCTCGTTCTGTCCTATAAACCGTGGATCTCACACTCAGGCGTATTGGATAACATATTTGGAATAACCTATCCCTGCGCCTGACGTCAGCACGCAAACAATCACGTTCATTACAAGGGCTAGTTTTGCAGCACTCTGCGTTGGCTGTCCTCTGCATACATATACAGTCTGTATTTCTATTTTTACTGACCGAAGTCAGTAGTTTTACTCTTCCCTATAGTTGACATTTGGCACATGTGTCCACCGTGCGCTCTGTTACGCACAGGAAGGAGGGAGACGTCGCAACACGTAAAGCAACGTGACCCGCAGGAGCTCCGTGGAAGCAGCAGCTTCTGTTGGCGCTGCTGGGGCTGCGGCAAGAGCATCACACACATCGCTGCTGCGTGCTACGCTGTGTGATCGTGTCCAGCTCTCATAAATCGTTTCTTTTTTACGCAGTCGACCTATAAACGAATGGAAACTACAATATTGAAATCTGCAGCCGCTAGTGCCGGTTCATGCCTCGGTCTGTCTCGGTTCCCTCCTGCAAGCTGGTGGCACAGGTGCTTCAGTCAAGCAAGGTGCTGGTTTGGAGATCAGTTCTCAGTCGAGATCCCAATTCCCGCCGGCTTCACTGCCCGAAACTGACTCTGTGTCCGGGGGCATCAGGACATGTCTGTGCAGCTGACTGTGAGGAGCCAGGGGGGCGATGGAGTATGCTGAGGATGAGGAGTGCAGGTATCTTCTATATGGCACATGTGATAACACCCTATGCCAAGCAGCATGCTGCCAGGATGTGCCATGACATCATGTGGCATCGAGCTAAAGCTTTCCGATGCGTTCTTCCCTTGCGCCCGGTCCATCCAAGTTTTGGGTCTGCTGCATCTGTCTCCCAAAGGTCCTCAGTGGTGCCTTCCTCCACCCCTTTCTGCGCTCTCCCACCATGCAGCCACAGAGGATGTTAGACCCTCACCTCCTATCTCTATCAAACGCTGCCAAAATAGATATGCAACTATAAAGGGAGACGCGTCATTCAAACAGAACAATGGACACTGGTTAAACCGATAAATGTTTGGGTTTCTATACACGTCGTCCACGGTGGCCGGTGTGTGTGTGTGTGTGTGTGTGCGCACATGCATGAGTGTATGTGTGTTTGTGTGTGTGAGAGAGAGAGAGAGAGAGAGAGAGAGAAAGACGAGAGAGGGAGAGGGGGAGGGAGGGAGGGTAAGAGAGAGAAAGCAGGGGACCAGCGACGCAGCAGCTTCGCGCACACTGTCATCTGAGGCTGGTGAGGAGATGTTGGGATGCAGGAGCGGATGCTGGCAGCAGTATCGCCTCGGCCTCGGCTTGTGTCTGGTCACTGAAGCAACAGTAATGATTCTTTTTTTAAAACACACACTTCTGAGGGTTGGATCAGCTCAATGTGCAGATTTACTCTCAGTCAGTGAGGGCTTGTGTCGCTTGGCTTTCTCCCTGGACTTTGTGCTCTTTAGACTTAAGTTACACTTGAGAGATGACTGGTAGAAAGTTGCGTAAAAATACTGAGTGGACTTGAACCGGAGATGTCGGATTTACTCAAAAGTTTGTGGCTTGTAAGTATGTTTTTATGTTTATTTATGGATGTGCAATAGGTTATGAGACATGTGGATGCTTGGCTGTCTGTTATAGCATATTTTACCAACACTAATAATAATGATAATAATAATAATACTCTTAGTAAAATAAGTACGTTTTAAAAAAAAGTTATATAGAATAATTATGTTACATCCAATAGAGTTGACATAATGGTTAAAGTAAAACAGAATATTGCATTTCCAAATATAGTCTGAGTCTAAAATGCTGAGTGGCAGCAGGCTGCTCCATCCCATATTAGCGGGAGCATCCATTGAGCGGTGATGAGGCGGGCTGAGTGGCCCCAGAGCCAGCGTTTATAAAGCAAACAGTTGTGTGATTGTCAGCAGAGCCTGGGAAAATGTCCCCTTGGCTGGGAGGTGGAGGGACTTGACGCCAGAGCCTCTTGTTAAGAAGACTTGTGTGCTCCCAGACAGCATTGTGATGCTAATGAGCACCAGCACGTTGTTGAACTTGATGTTGACTTTTTTTCTTTCTTTCTTTGGGCGATTTTTCCCCCCTTTCTCTCTTTCTCTTTTTTTTTTTTTTGGTCACTTGTTTGTGGGAAAATCTTCTCCGGAGCTACAGTGTGAAATTAATTAACCAGGCCTTTGCAGCTGACTACAATAGAGAGCCACCAAATTCTTGGAAACTTAGAAAGTCACTTTGATTCGATTTTTTGGTGAGGTTTATTTTGCCAAAGATGCTCTAAAGACAGACACACAGCTCTCAGTGGGATTATTATGTAGGATTTACATCTGAATGGATGAGAATTTTTTTTTTTACAAAGGCAAAATCAACAAATTATTATATGTATTATTTTACAGTGTCATATTTGGTATTATATATAATGATAACATTTGGCCATAGAACATGTTCTTTGTCATTATGATGATCTGGATTATTATTGATAGACAAAATATATCAAACCAAAACATATAACACTTCAAGGGATAAAAAGATATGTCGTTCGTTCGTTCTTTCTTTCTTTCTTTCTTTCTGTCATTCTTTAATACACAGTGCAACAGGTGTAGGCCTACTGTAAATTGTATTGCTAGCACTGTAGCTTATTTACGTATATACTTAAAACACAATTTTATGTCACAAAAATATCAAACATAGGCCTCCAAGTTATATTAATTTTAAAGTGATTAAACTTTATTACGATATTTAATTTAAATTACTTGAGTAAACACAGTTTCACATAATAACTATATAAACACAATAAAAGTGAGAATCAGATGAAAATATTTAAATATAACATTATATTAGTTATGACAAAAAGGAAAAAAACAGTTGTGCTTATTGAAGTCTTTTTGCAGATTTAGACCGTCATTCGCAGTGTGATTTATTTAATCCTTCCTAAAAAAAAAAAACCCAAAAAACTCCAGTTAACTGCTGTGTTTCTGCTCTGTCTTTTGCACACTTTTGCACAAATTGTTTAGCTACTCGAACAGAATATGAAAATATTTTTCCACGTTTATACAGTCACTCGGTTTGAATTTCAAAATGCATTTAATTGTATCTTATTACATCAAATTGGGTTTAGATTTTCCTGAAGAAACCCAAACTACATCAGGGTGTTTTTTTTTTTCTTTAAACCCTTACATTTCAAAACAGCGATGTGAATGAATTTTATTCGTTTCAGCACCAGGGACAGAGACTGTACTTTTTGCCAGAGGAGCTGAAGCTCAGTCTCCGCCGCTTGTTTTAACACAAACACACTGTTTATATCATTTTAAAATCAAGCACTTTTTACATTTTATTTTCATCAGTAGTTTAAGTCACTGCTTGTGCATATTTTCTTGCTTTTCTTTTTGACTGTGACAGCAACAAGAGCGAAGGAAGAAATCCTTTTTCTCCTTGATGTCCTCTGATCCGCACACAGTGAATCCGCCGTGTTCAGCATCAGCATAAACAAAACAAGATGGCAGGTTTACAGAATGACAGGGTGACTGACGTTTGATTTTCTGAGATGTTAATGACAAAAAGCCTATTCCTAACAAGCAAGAGGGAAGTGAAAAGGTGAACAGGATGGAGAGACAGATTAGAATAGAATAGAATAGAATAGAAGTATTCAAGGTAAAGATGACCAGCTCGTTGTCACTGCACACCTTACTGTACTGTAGGTCTGACAGGACGTGACGCAGTCAGGGGGCGTGGTCAAATGAATACACGTGAAACTGATGAAAGACAGAACTGAGAGTCAATCAGTATTAATGTACAGTACAGTCATTTTTAAACAGAGGCAAAACACACACACACACACACACACACACACACACAGACACAACTTACTTGTTCACATATTTATTCATTCATTCTTTCCATTCTTTTTTCAGTCTAATATTTTTTCCTCTTAAGGTATACACATTCATAAATAATACAAATTATTGAAATGCTTTAATCAATGTTTTGAACAAAATTAAAAAAAGAATGACCATCTTATTTTGTAGTTTTTTTCCATTTAAGTTGAGATAATTTGAAATTAGTGGAAAATGGAAACTTTTTTTTTTTTTTTACCTTATATTTTTTAGTTTCTAAAATTCGGCTCATGAGAACCTCAGAATTAGCCTATGGATTTAGACAGAATGGGTTTTCATTTGCTTAACATGGGAACTCTCTTCTGCTATTGAACAGGTAGAGAAATACTGGGATTGTGGAAACCTGCAGTTTATTTCTAAGAATTTCCTCAAATGGCTCCGGAAATGTTTCCTCCCCATTGCAAAAACTTCTCTTTCCTACGCAGGCTTACAGTACACTGGCACAACTGATTCAAATACAAATGAAAAAAACTGTAGGTAAACGGCCACACTCAAGAATATCACTCGTCATTTCGCCTTTTGTGTCACCTGTAATTTTGAGTAAAATTACAGTCAGAATTTAGAATAAAATATTAGCACCCAGTGTGACCTGTACAGGACTCTATTCACGCTGCTGCTATAGATGACAAGCTAACACACCACAGGCTTTTAATGTTATAGCAGGAGAGGCTCATGCTTATTCCGTAATTAAACCTGCTGAGTATCATCTCCTTGTAGCTGCTTATAAAAAGATAAACACGGTGCAGTTTGAAGACTTTAGTAAAACAAATGCAAAAACATATTTACACAGAATAATAGATTATTCTTGTGAAAAAGAATAAAATCATTTATACTTTGAAAGAAGTATAAAGTTATAAATATTATACTGCTAATCCTTACCTTTTGCTATCGTAAAGCGCTGACCTGTGACCTGAAGATTGTTACCATTGCTTGTCCTTGTTTCTTTACGGGAGCAAACTTTTTAGTCAGACAGGGTGTGGCTGAAAGACGGATGGTTTATTGTCAAAAAACATGGCTAGGTATGTGATGTGTTGCCCAGAGCCCCATCCAGTCAGGTGATTGTGCTGCATGGTGTTGCACACTGTTGCACTCTGTTCCTCCATTTAGGACAAAGCTGCTGTGGTTACTGTTGATCTGAATATTGTTAGCTGCTGTGTGTATCCTGCTGTAGAGTACACTACAGTGCTGGTGGTGATTAAGACGTGGTGTATTCTCTGATTGGATCTTTTCTAGTGGATGACAGAAATTAAATTATTCCTAATCTTGTTGGAGGAGCTGGAGACCCTCCCAGTGGATTTTGGAAGGGACCTATAAGATCTCATTTTGAGATCCAACACCCGCCTACACAGGTGGCAGCTGTGTATGATGGTGGATCAGTTTGATAGCGTTTCAAAGCCTGTATCGTGATGTCTTCACGTTTTTTGTGAGTCTCCCCCTCCCTGCACTGTCTCTAAATTGTGTTTTCAGCTAATTTCCGTTGTATCGTCCTCATATCGCTCAGCCATGTGTGTGCCAATGAGCATGCCTAATTCTGTGGACTGTGCGCGTTTCCCCTGGCAGTCTGACCCTGAGGCCCCCGGGCGGCCCTCCACCTCCTGCGCCCCACATCTGACACTGTTATAGCCGACGCGCTTTCTCCTCTCTCTCATTTTCTCTTCCTCTGGCTGTGCTGCAGTGATATTTTGACAGCCCAGAATGGACGTTATCCCCGGCTTGTTCCTAAAGGATACACATACATACACTGATATCGCTGTGCGTAAAATGGGCTTTGTCTTCGCTATGTGCCGGCATTCCATATGGTCGAAGACAGGGAGCACCACGGCTAAAGAGAGCCGGGTATAGAGGCTCTCATCCCGGACTCAGTCTCGAAGAATACCCCGACCCGGCTGGATTGTTAATAATTTGTCCTATTCAATAACAAACCACACTCTGACTGTCCGATCATGGAAACGGCTGTTTCAAATAGACTGAATAAGTGAGTATGTTTATTCTCAGTTCAAACACTGTGTCACCGAGGGTAGACTGTTTAATAGAATATGTTATTCCAGCAACATGTTAGAATAATTTATTGAATAAAAAAAAAATACACTGTAGGTTAAATAATCTGCCTTGCCTGTGAGTTGCCCATCAGTAACCTTATTGTGCCAACACAGACATTAGACTTTACTGTTTAAAAAGATGTAAAATTGCAGTATTTTATCCTGACGTTTGTCTTGACGTTTATCTTTGATCTGCAGTTTTTTTTAATGCAGTGTCATTTACATTGAAAGGCTTAGCATTATAGCTGTCTTGAAAATACATATTTTATGGATCACAATAGCCTGGTCTTGGTGATTACAAAGGATTATAGAGGCTAGTTTGTCCTGCTTCGACTTGTCAGCATGTCACCAACTAATCCAAAGTGCACAGTGGCATCCAGTGAGGCTGGACTTGTTCCACTAGATCATGTCGTTGACATTTAGCTGGAAGCCCTTCTACTGTATAGGCCTGTGGTAGTTTATCATGCTTTCAAACAATTCATGGATTAATTCACTCAACGCGGAAACTATGGTCTATGGTCTGAGATGGGTCGATGTAAGCTGGCATTTCAAACAACAGTAAACTGGTTGTTTGCGAGGGGCTGTCGCGTGTTCTTTTAAGGAACATTGTCTTTTGTCTCTGCTTATGACTTGTGTTATCACTGGGACTTGACATGGTGTTGCTATTGTATATTGTATTGCGTGGGGCCTAGTTTTCCTGTTATGCCTATAGCTGTCCATGGATGACAGGTAGATGTGTCATCATCTTCCTGCAGCTGGATGACTTCACCCTGCAGATGCTCGTCGGGGCTCACGGTTGCGTTGGAGGGAAGTTCACCAGTGTTAGATGAAGGCGTGAATCCATAATCATCAGAGACTGTAGTGTAATGGCTAGAAAGGGTCACTTTTGTTGAAACTAATAGGCTACACTTTGTAACCTATCGCTGTTGTCATGTTGATGGAGGCAATGGTTTGCACATTTTTTTCAACTTTGGTCTCCCCTTACATCATTGCTCTTACATTTCTGGGCTGTTCGAAAGCATGCCGGGGACATGGTTGACATAAAAGACACATGTCAGAGAAAGCTTATGCTTAAAGACAATAATAAAAGAGGGTATTATTTTGACTATAACCTGCTTTGTGCATGTCGGCAGTTACGTGTGTACATTGAGAGAGAGAGAGAGAGAGAGAGAGAGAGAGAGAGAGAGAGAGAGAGAGATGCGCATGCAGGCGGAATGCAATGGCTCCATGTGACCACAACACAAGCAGCTCCAGCAGGCGGCGGCCCCTTTAAGAGACGTGGGTTAGTTTTTCTCTTTGGTTATCTAGCTGTATGAGTTTATGTAATATCATAAAGCTAGAGAACCGAATGTATAAACTAATTCTGCAGTCGTCACGGCGGAGCGAGCCGGAACCGGGACCGACGTGGAGAGGAGAGAAGAGGGGAGTGGGGGGGGTGGGGGGTACTGCCGGAGTGGATGGATGGATGCAGCCTGCACGGAGGACTGGAAGCCCGCGGCAGCGTTCGTGCATCGCACCGCCAAACGCCTCCTGCTTCCTTGGACGTATATGGATGCAGAGGAGAACGCCGCCCAAAAAAAACACACGGATTCATAGCGATAGGTTTCTTTAATGAGGGATGATAGGAGTGACAGTAGTTAGCAGCCAGAGACAGGCTCCATTCATAGAGTGGTGATGATGATGAGGAGGAGGAGGAGGAGGAGGCGACTCAGCAGTGATGTTTCTGCTGTTTCTCTTAATGGAACATAACTGCCTTTTAGTCACAAGATTGTAGCTTAAACCAGCATGTTTTAGATGCTTGTCTGGTGATTGTGTAGTTAGTTGGATGCTGATAAGGAGGAGGCGCTATGAACATGGTTTGCAGTTGGAAGAGGCACCTGATTGGACGACTCCAGGGAGTCACGTGTTCCACCAGTAGCCCCTATAACCCTATGCTTCTTGTCTATCTATGTAGTGGTATAGAAATGGCTTTAACAGTCAAAGCTGATGTACCTGCAGCCAGCTCTCATCAGTATTTGCAAGGTGCTGTGCCTCTGCAAATGCATGTAGCTTTGTGTGTCTAAAAAGTTGATGGTGGAAGCTTTACTGTGCTATGTCACACCACACTGAATTAGTTTGTTTTCAGTAGGAGATCTTTTAATGCACTTTGACCAAACTGTACTACTGCTGGATGCAATAGCAAAAAGTCCCTCTATCAGGTGCATTCTCATGACTGTTACTGTAAAGCAAAGGTCAGGATGACTAGAAGTTCATCAAAGTAATATGTCACAGGTTATGGAGTGGAGAAGAGGACAATATTGTGATTCAGTAGGTGTTTGTCAAAGGGATCATTTTATATCCGTGGATTTCGTTTGATTGATGCCCTTATTAAGAACAGCTTCAGGCCTCATGCACATGAAGGACAGAACAAAACGATGGCACACCCTGCTGAGAGAAATGGAAACAACACAGGCATTCACATTATTCTCATAGTTCACAGGATGAAAACAATATGTTACAAATTGGTTGCTGCCACTAAGCAGTATTTTTCTAATGAAGGATATCGCTGTCGTGTCAACATACACAAATGCCACATTTTGCTGATAAGCGTGTTTCCATTGGTGGCAGACAGTAGAAGGCCAAGCAGAGATTTTGGAGGCAGCATTAAGGCAGGGTCGGTCGGGTCGTCCAGAGACCGGGCTGATTTTCAGGCCTGTTTTATAATGCTGTTTGGGCTGCTCATCATCTGTTCTTTCCCCCCTCTCCATCAGAGTCAGAGAGGAGCTCCTGTCTGGTTCCAGGACTGCCTGAGTGATAGGATGTACTCTGAGTGGAGCCTGTTGAATTTTAAACAAGCCAATTCTGTGTTAGCTGCTAAAGCTGTATCTGCTGTGTGGTGGCTCTGTGCTCTGCACGGTGGAGGATGTGTGAGTCGGTAACGCCACAGAGCCTGGTGCTGCTGTTTGTAGGCCCCAGCTTACTGCGTCACCAACCAGGGCAGGATGGAGAAGGAGCTAATATGGACCTAGCTAGGAAATATGTCTGCTCTCACATTGAGCTGTGCTGTCCTTGTGCCATATTGTTTTATGTGTTATTTGTTAGTGTGAGCGTGTTCAAGTGCAAATGTATGCCATGCACGAGTGTGACCAGCAACAACAGGCTATGCAATTGTAATTATGATGATATCAATGATAATTTCAGGCTATTAGTATGAGCTGTGCAGTTATACCTGGTAGTTTAATAGCGCATGGCACAAATTAATGTTTTCATTAGGAAAACACTGCAGGAGTGCCAGGTTACCTGTGTCTCAATTTTGATGTGAAATAAAATGGTAAACTGTAATGTCCCACTGAGACAATATCTTTGTAATACGCAAAACAGATTGTTTTAGCTGGAACATCCCATGTGGTCTTTGTAGTCACAGTATTGTGATTTTATAAACACAAAACTTGAAAATTAGTCATAATTTAGGTAGATTTGTGCTGAATTTTACCCAGTATATTGCAAATGCACGTCCCTGGTGTAAACCTAAAGCATTTATAATACAGCACGTTGTGATATGATTTGACAATGGCGTTTCGATTATACCTTCCACCCATCTTTTCCCCTTGTTGCAATAGGAATTAATGCATTGCTGAGGGGTAATAAATGGAGGATATGGGGAGAGCCCTTTGAGATTGAAATGCAGTCTGGCGAGTGACAGAGAGGCAGGCTAGACGTCAGTTTTCCCACATTAATATGTGTCTGTCTGGGCCCTCTCCACCATCAGGAGGCCCTCAACACCAGATGGAGCCCAGTCTAGTCTAGGTCTAGCCTACCAACACCTGCCATAAGGCTGCATTACACTTTCCATTGTCTTGCGCAGTGATTTCTCCATTTACACATCTATTTGAAATTTTATTGTTTCACCAGCTCAAATGTATTCTGCGTTCTGTTACAATATAAGAATTAACAAACAAAAAAGTGAGAAAATAGGGTTGAAAATGGCGTAGAGGTGAGAATATAACAAAGTAGGAGAGATGTGTTTATGCATGCACGTCGTGCCTTTCTAACCAAACCTGTCATGTCTGTAGCCTTTCCTGCTGAAGCCTAGATATGTCAGTACGTCCCCCCCCATCTCTCTCAGTCTTCCTTCACCACTCTCTCTTTCTCTGCACTGTATTGATAATATTTTCATGTTTTAGCTCTGGATGTTGCATAAGGGCGAGTGTTGCTTGTTGACAAAGATGTTTGAACAAAGCAGCCACCCCATATGCTGTCCTATACCAAGCAGAGCCATTGTTTCAGGTTTACAACCCTGCTGCATTTCCAAGCTACCATCCTATAGATGTTATCTTGTTTGTGTCACACTCGGCCTCTAGATTGCAGCGCTCTGTGTGTATGAGTGTGTGTGTGCACATGTTATTGTACATTTGTACATGTGCCTCTGTGCATGTGTTTACGTGTGTGTTTCAGCACGTTGTTACTGCACCCTTGCTGCCTCATTTTTCGTCTCTACAGAGTACTATAAACATGACAGCTTACTGTTGATCACAGAATAGGTCTTTTTTACCGTGTGGCATCAGCCTGCACAGTTTTGTTGTTTTACTAGCCCTCAGAACTGCGCTCAAGATCCCGGCATGTGACTTGTATTATTGCAAAAGCTGCCACTGTGATTTTTCTCATTATGTAGAAAGTTACTGAATTTCTGATTCAGAGTAGATCCTAGAAAGATTTTTCCCATGGTTCTCTTCATTTTATAATGCTTGAAGAGGGGTATTTCTCTCAGTGGATTTGTCTAAAATTTATTTTGAAATTATTATTTAAGCTATTTGTATATGACTTTTATTTTCACAGTTATTATCAATATTAATTATTACATTTTTTTTTCTTTCAAACATGACACAATTCATGAATCACAGTTTGTGGTCTATTCAACTCCATATCATCAAAATCCATATTCCAGCGTTATCAATTTTCTATTATCATTTTACCTTGAATTGCAATGGCCTATATAAAGCTCTACTCTGAACTTATGAATTCTGGGTTTGGTAGCCTAGCAACAGCCTCTGACCCATGCAAGGGAAAGAGAAAAAAAATTGAAAGGCTGACATGCAGGCTTTAAACCCATAAAGGTTTTCAGCGGATGTAATCTTTGAGTATTTTGTGTAATTGCTTGTGAAGTGTGTGTGTGTGTGCGTGTGTGTGTGTGTGTGTGTGTGTGTGTGTGTGTCTTTGTGTGTGTGCGTGTGTGTGTGTGTGGGGAAAAGATTGGTATTGTTATGCATTTACCGCTGACAGTTCAAATAATAAATGTTACAAAGTTTCCACTTATGTTTTTTTTATTTTCAGATATTACAGTATGTATAATTACTATTTATCACTCTACTAAGACAAATTAAAGGGGGTTTTCTTTTGATTATATTAAATGCAAAATGAAACTATTATCATTACGTGTTAAATATTATAGATTTAGCCATCAACTTTTCCTGTTTTCTTTTTCCAGTTGTTGTAAATTGTAAATAATAGTATTTCTATATCAACAGAAGCGCAGATAATTTAAGGACGTGTCAAACAAAATTCAATTCAAAATTTGACACATTTAATTGATGATTTAATTTTTAATCTCATTTTATTTTTAAGTCAAAATACAAAAGATCTTGTCTGTAGAATGTCAGGTAATGTTATCCTCTAAACAATATTAGAATTTAAAGACAAAAGTTTATTTTTTAAATCAATGTCACATGCCTCAAAGCTTTCCTATGACAGAGGATTTCAAGTGTGGCCACAAAGGTTATTGTGCTGAAATTCATTTGTGCTCAAGAACACAGTGTGTAAGAGAGAATAAAGTTGAATCAGACACATTGGGGACTGAGGTTATGACCTGCTGCTGGAATGAACCCTCTCTTAACTGAACGCTTTCTGTTTTTGCAGAAATCTGTAGAGTGCAGACAGAGGTGCTGCTCCAAGGAGCTGACATCACCCACTGGGTCCGAAAGAGGCTTCATCGCTTCAACGTTACAGGTGAGACTTTAAAAGAATCCTCTTCGGGGTACTATCACACACTCACACCACTGTGCTAATGATTCGTAAACACACTTGAACTTGAACTATTCATGCACTTCTTTCACATAATTGTACTTGAACGGATGAACCTGTTTGTTCTGAGGGCTGAAAAGTAACAGTGCACATTAAAAAGTTAGATTTCTTAAAATGTATTTCATCAGTGGCGAGTCAGTGGTGAGGTTGACGTGCCTCTCAAATTTTACATTATACTCTCTCTTGTTTGCTTTCCTCACCCTCTCAGCAGCTTTATAATGTGTGATCCAAACTGTTAGATCCTTAGGTTTTGGCAGATAAGACACAGGGCGGCCACTTTGTGTAATCTATATATTAATTCCTTTGTCCATGTTTTTGTATCCCCTTAAGGATACGGAAAGGGGGTGGGCTTTGACCTGATGTGTGTGCAAGGTGTGCTCATGTGGAAAGACTGCCACGGTGGCAAAGTCGCTCACTCAACTAATTCCCTCTTTTTGGCCCTCTCTGCACACCCCCCCTCCCAACTTCTTACTTTTCTGTCCTCTGCACTGTGTCCAAACCTTTCACCCCCATCCACACTCACATCCACACTCACACTCAGAGAAACATCTCTTTTTTAAGTTTGTTGCAGCCATTCTCTGTATTTTTTTAGTTTGCAGAAAAGTCTCAAGATGCACCTCAATACCTCTGTGAATTTTGCTGCAGTTCTCCAGGGACACATGTAGTGTAACACAGAGGGGGGAAAAAAACTATACTTCTTTCCCCAACACACACCATTTCTGGTGTCAGCATTTTTTCTCACATAGTAAAGGAGCACTACTATTATTTATACTCAATTTCCTTTTTTGTTTTATTGTCGGAATGTAGCAGATTTTTGGCTGTTTTAAGAATTAGATACTATCCAACTTATCACAGTATATATGTTATCATAAACTAGTATCCACAGAAAGCCTTGACCCCAGCCATCACTTAGTCTGCTAACTAGTAGGCAAAACCTTGCAAGCTGTGTTTTTTTATAAAAGCATATAATGTTGAAGATGATGGAGGGCCGAAACCAGAAGTACGCGACTCACTTACTTTCCTCCCAGCTTCCCTCTCAGTGTTGAGTGACACGACTAAAGATTAGCTTCTGCTATCCTAACAGCTGCTATAGCGGGCCATCAAGGCCGAGGACGATGCTCAGCTCGTGCATGTTCAACCTCCTGCGGAGAACAAAGTAGATGGAGTGATGGAGGCAGCTTTGGAAAGCGGAGGAGAGGGAGATGAAGCCCCATCCGCAGAGATTGAGGTCCGTCATCAGGGAGAAACAGAAGAAGTGATTTTTTTTTTATTTCCCTCCAGGGTTAGATGAGCGTTCTGTGACATTGGCCTAGTTCTATATCAGCATGCCCCCCCAGAGAAGAGGTTGCGTTTGAGAATCAGACAAGGGAAGATCAGAGGAGATTTCACAGCCTGTGGCTATCCTCCTCCATCGCGTTCGACCACCTCTTAAACCTCTTTCGCTTTGCTTCAACTCGATGAGGGCTGCCGGTCTACTTAGTCAATATCATATCCACAAACTAGATAAATCGATGCAAACAAGCTTTGGTTAGACTCGGGCTTTAGAAGTGGAGGCATAGCTACAGGCAAAGTTTGATGCAGAGACACATCAATCCAGAAGTGACATTCTTCACGTCCTCTTTATATTCATAACAGTAATTAAGTCCTACAACACATGGGTCTGCATTCACACCTTGTTCTACCCTTACAGGACTCATATACAGTATGTGCCCTTGCTACAATTGTTCCTATAGGAAGCTGGGGGATGTGTGATTTCACACATAGCAGTGTTTCTTCCACAGCTGAGCACACTCATGTATATGGAAAGACTTGCAGAGAGGGAAGCAGTAATCCGCTCATTTACAGTACCTCAGATCCTGTCTGCCATCTCTCTCTCTTATTCTCTCATACTCTCTCTCTCAAACACACAAACACACATACCTCAGTGCACCGTATCTCCTCCCTCCACAGCCCCCCCC
>NW_019524777.1:190101-219993 GCF_002814215.2 Seriola lalandi dorsalis
ACCCCTTTCCATCCCCATTCGGGCTCATCTTGCCATCACCTCTCCAGCTCCGCCACCCCAGAGAAACCAATTCAGACTGCTGCTCCACACCGTCATGGCATGTTGGCCAGGGGAGATGGAGTCCTTTCAGGTTCTCTGCTACAACCTCCCTCCTCTCTCCCTCCCTCCTCCCCCGTTGCTGCCCCCTCGCTGCTTCTCAACATTTCCTCAACATGCCTGGTGTATCAGCAGGGTAGCAAGGCAGCACGATAGGACTGCTCCGGAGAATCTGTTGGAGTTATTCTGCACACTATGTGACCTTTTAAAGTTTCTACAAAATTGCATGTGGGTGTGTGTTTTATGATTCCACTCTTTGTCCGCCTTTGCCATGGTTATAATGTCAGATTAATGAGAGTATCTGAAACAAATGAAGTCTGCATTATGTGTTTAAACACACTGATTGTGAGGTTTATCAGTAATGGGTTATCTTTAATGGCAAAACCAAACACCCACCGCCGCCCACCCATGGCTTCTTAAAGTTGGCAATCGGCTTTTAACAGCCTGCTGTTGCTGGGAATTTTTTTTTACCAGGCTTTCTAGATTTGTATGCATAAACTGTGCTGCTTGGCTGTTCTTAAAAGTTGATTTAAATTATACCCTCTGCATTATGCGGCTTGGTAGGAAATAAATCTCTTCAAATGAATACACTGGATGGAGGGAGGTTGTGAAAGGGGGTGAATGTGTGTGGGGGGGTAGGCACTGAGTGTAGAGTGGTGGCGTATGTTAACATAAATTAAAGTCTATCTGCAGAAGGGCTCGGAGAAAGAAAGAGAGAAGAGAATGTGAACGTGAGAAAAACAGAATTGAGATTGAAGAATAGAAAAGAGTTTGAAAATAGTAGAATGACTCGTGAGATTTGACCATAAGTTTTACTGTGTCAATCCAAACATATGTACATAAGGAAATAAGTTTTGTTAGCTAATTAATTAGCATTGGTATTAGTTGCTTTATTTTATTAGTAAGTTAACTGTATTGTTTTTCTTTACCTCCTTAAAGCACAGAGGCCTCTGGCATCTCAATGCGCGCTGGTTGAATGGCGAGGTGGCTGTATTAAAGGTTGGTGGTGGCAGTGATGGTGGGGTGCACCAGGGTGACAAACAGAGCGCAGGAGGGAGGGATGGGGGGGGTCCACTGAAAGGGAGCAGGCTGCAGAGTGAATGGGAAATGGGGGAGAGAGGGAGGGAGGGAGAGAAGGGGAGGGGGGGCATTAGCGGCGGAGGCAGGTTGGGGGTGGTGGTGGTGGTGGGGTGACGGTGGGGGCCTCCATTGGTTCAATGCAACGGCCGGAGCAGCTGTGAAAAGAGGTCTACCCTTTTTCCCACGCCCAGTACGACACAGAAACCCTGCCTCAGTCTGCCAGGGTCAAGTCACATTTCTAATATATACACTGGGCCTGTGGACTCACACAATGCATATGCACAGCTCATTTATTTTATGTATGCACACAGACAGACACACACTTGTATGCACACAGCAAGTAGACAGCCTCTCAGACAGAGACAGAGGTGGGGGCCGCTGCAGAAAGAGAGAGAGAGTATTATGACACTGATTTCTATCCCGTTGGCACCATTGTTTCGTCTTGCATCCTGCAAATTAACAAGCTGCAAGTGACGTGCCTAAACACACACTAACACACACACTAACACACACGCAGATTTCACTTTCACACCTGAATTCCCTGCCGTTTGAATTTCAGTTTGTCACTCAGGAAAAAATCTCTCTGCAAAATATAGCTTGAAAATTAAAAATTTAGAGGAAGACGTAAAGGGAAAAAAAAACAAACATTTCTTCCACTTGATCCTGTATTTTTCTCACTTCATGGTTGTCATGTTACACTTTCATGAACATCTCAGAGTCCTCTTCATATGCTTGGACTAATATATCTTCACTGTATACACCAACAACTGTGTCAGGCACCCACCCACTACCGCAGCTCAGCCTCTTTCTTCTCCTCAGACGTTTATGTCTCAGCCACCATTTACAAACTAAAATCATATTCCAGTGAGGGGGATGTAAATGCTTTGTCCTGATGCCCCCCACCCCCCCAACTTCTCCACCCTTTCCCCACCCCCACCCCAGTGCCAGATGCCCTGCTGCATTGTGTGGGTACTCGGGGCAGACAGGCAGGCAGCCCCCTTCCTCTGTCTCTCTCCTTCTCTGTGCACCATGATGTCACCCTACTTGTCTGTCTGTCTGTCTGTCAAGGCCGTGACAGGAACTCGAGTGTGGGAAGGAAAAGTGTTCAGGATGAGAAGGGGGAGGAGGTGGAGGTGGAGGTGGTGGTGGTAGAGGTTCAAGGAGGGGTTGGGGGGGGTTGGAGTGGATTTTTTTTAGGAGGGGAGAGTGTGGGGGTTTGTTGTATTGAGAAGAGAGTGTCTGGCCTGAGAGGTCAGCGAGTGGACTTGAGCATGGAAAGAGTGTGTGTCTGTGGGTGTGCGTTCCTTTGGGGGGGGGGGGGCTCTCCTGGCAACTCTGAAGTGAAGTGGAATTTAGATGAGTCTGTTGGTCTGTGTCCTCCAATAATTCAGTCTAAACTCCTCGGTTAGTGTCACAAAGGGCCTGAACAGCGAGGATGTGATGAAGAGAAGGAAACAAAAGCACCTGTTTTCACTTTCCTCTGTTCATTATGATGCGATAAGGGTCGAATTTGCTCTTCTTGAATGAATTTGGCAGAATTCAGGTCTTTGTGAAGTTGTGCGATAGATTGAGCTGAGTCTCCATAGTTAAATTACTAATATTTCCATTGTTTTTTTGTTTTGTTTTTTTCACATGTGGGAGGCGAGGGCGATTTTTGTTCAAACGCCCTGGCTCACTCCTGGACCTGTTCCAGGATCACTTCCTGTAGGCGTTTCATTATAAGAATTAATCTAATCCTATTCTGATTTATATTGTGATAAAGTGAAACTGTTAACAGTTCTTGAAAGACTTAATGAATATAAAGGAAACATTCAGTCATGTTTGTTACCAGCATAGGTAGCATCAACAAGCCTAAAGATCCTCTCGAGGCATGTTTTAATAAAGGCTATAAAACCCTGAATTTGAATAATAATTTGTATCTGATATAGTTTTCCCTCACAAAAATGTAACATTACTTAATTCAAAACTCTTAAAATTATATCTTCTCTTTCTCCCTTGTTGAAAAACAAATTAATTTATTAAAATCAAAATATTGTTAATTTTAGAAGTTAAACAACTGCGCACAAGATGCTGCAGGTGTCAAATTGTCACGACACACTTCTGTAAGTTAAATATTGGGCTATGTTTGGCTTCCCAACTAGTTGTGATGTCACAGATCGTGCTCGTACGTACACATGTTAAACTGAGATTTGAGGTGAGCACATAGAAACTTTCTTCCTTCAGCAGATGTGAAAGCAGCCTTCTAGTGTCAAACTCTGCACATACATCATTCCGCACAGTGAAGGTCAAACATTCAACTTTAGATAAAATAAGCAAAAGAAATATTTTAGTGGAGGGAAACTTTAAGCCATTGCAAGATGTTCAGGTGTAATGTTGCGGTTCATTCACTCCCTCAAAGCGCATCCTTGTTACAGCTTTTTATCAGCCACAGAAATTCTAACACATCAGTTTTGAATATTTTAAGGTTTTATAGGCATCTAACAATTATGAAAATTCTCTAGCCATTTTAAAAGTCATGCTAGGAATTTTAAAAATGCATCACTGTAAGTCTAAACAATGAGGCTGTTTTTTCTGATTCCTGAAATGACTTTATGGAGAATGAAGATTTTCGTCTGACAGCAGTAATGTGCTGTTTACAGCCCACCAGCAAACACAGACAACAGGCACCCTTTTCAACCAGTAAACATTTACTAGGACACAGACACATGCCTTTGTCATTCATCCTCTCTATCTGGACTCCTGCCTTTGTATTTCTTCGCTTTGCTCTTTCCATCTCTTGCTTTAATATGTTCTCCCTCTGTGTCTTTTTCTCCCTCTCTCTCCGGCTGTGTGAAGAGGTGATAGTATTGGGAGACAATGGGAAAGACTCACTTAATTAGCTGGACGAGAAGATGCATTGTGGCAATTACTGAGCACAAAGGGAGGGGAAGGTATGGCTGTAATGTGCGGCTGTGTGTGTTTGCCTGGGTGTTGTAGCCTGGAGTACAGGCAGGCATTTATAGGGGAGAACGAAGGCAGTAACAATGGAAGACAGGATGTACTCCACATGTGAGCCATTTCCAGTCCTTTTACAAACACGGACAATAGCCACTACAGTCTCTTAAAGGCTGGAATTGCAGAAACTGTGTTCTCTCTATGGATGAGGAGTTTAAAATTTACAGGTGTGGTGGCTTCGTGCAAACTAACTTTCCAGTGAGCATTTTTTCTTACCACTTAATAATCCTTTGTTTATTTGTTGTAACTAGCCTAATGATTTTATGAATGTTAATACATTTAATAATGAAGCTTAATTAGTTGATAAACATTTATTAGGGTTAAGGTTAGTAATAATATATTAGTTATTAACAATTGTTTCCATTATTGCTTAATCTGCAAAATACCTGATTTACTGATTTTTCATTTGGTGTATAAAATATCGGCAAATAGGGAAAAATCACGTGTTCACACAGCCCCACCCTCAAATGGCGACTGTCCAATCATAGCTAAGCAACAGTAACTAGGTTTAGCCATATCAACTCAGCGATCAGCGAATCTGTCAAGCTCTGAATTTCTCCACGTGGAAGCGGTGATCGTTTCAAGAACGATACTCAGCAGAAGTGTAAGTTATTAACTAAATAGTGAGTAACAAGATTAATGGTTGAAAATTAGTTAACTGGAACCTGAAATAATAAACAGGAGATGGCGTTTTTAACCAACTCGCGGAGCTAACATTAGCTAAAATTAGCTAGCTAACTACAGCTGCAAGTGAGTTATTTTTATTATTGGATACATAACTTGTTAGAAATGAGACGCATACTTTCGTCTATCTCTGCCTGATATCACGTAGCTGTTCTTTAAAAAATATTATGAATTTCGAGTGGTAAATTTTCAGCTGTTGTCACTGTAAACTATGTGCAAGAGCAGAATAAGACAAACAGGAATAGCGACAGTAATTAAGGGGGCGGGGTTAAGCGAACGGTTAACTTACTATCATAGAATCACCAGGAAAACCAATATATTAACATTTTAGGAACTTTGACATTTACGCTTAAAAAGGAATCAATTGCCAGAATTGTTGCTGATTAATTTTCTTTCAGTCAACTAAATGATGTATCCACTAATTGTTTCAGATCAACTGTGTTACCAGGTTGTAGTGTTTATCCCCTGGTCTTTTAACAGCCGTAGCGCAAATAATTTTTCAACCACTTACATTCTGGAAAAGAGCTGCAGCCACTTGGCAGCCCAAAACTGTTTGTATTAACGTCTAGTAACCGAACAGTAAAGCAACTAAAAGCATTAGTTACAACTTTTATAAACTCTTTTATATAAATTGTGCTTTCTAGGGAAAAGAAAGTGGAACTGTAATGCTCATGTTTAACCTTGTTGGCTAACACACAGTGACTAATTCTCTAATTTCTTCTTGTTGTGTTCATCCATCCATCCTCCTCATTTCTATTCCTGATTGTCCTGTTGCTGTGTACCAAACTGGACATGCTACTTTCTATTTCTGACTGGCTATGAGTGGGCCGCTGCTTGGTGCCACTGTTGTGTGTGTGCGTGTGTGTGTGTGTGTGTGTGTGTGTGTGTG
Source organism: Seriola lalandi dorsalis (assembly GCF_002814215.2). Taxonomy (NCBI): domain Eukaryota; kingdom Metazoa; phylum Chordata; class Actinopteri; order Carangiformes; family Carangidae; genus Seriola; species Seriola lalandi. The sequence goes on from NW_019524777.1 coordinate 195,845, forward strand.
CGTGTGTGTGTGTGTGTGTGCAGAGTTGGGTCTGGCGAAGAGCATCCTCCTCTAGTGGAGTGGCCTGAGGGGATTTCTTTCATGAAGTCAGATAACATCCAGGCGACCCCCTCTTCCCTTTTTTATAAGAGTTCTTTAACCTTGATAAATGAAGTAGAGGCGGGAAGGAGTGAGGGAGGCTGGGAGGAAAAAGTTGCGCGCTGTGTTGGGGGATGAGGGTGTGATGGAGGGAGGAGAGATAGAGAAAGGGAGAGAGAGGGAGAGACACCAACTCCCCGACCGACTTGCTCTCAGGATCAATAACGTTCGGAGAGCTGCTGAGCACTTCTGTCTGGCAGCTCTACCATAGGGGATGGAAGGAATGGAGAAAGGGGGGTGGGGGGCAGGAGGGAGGGAAAGCAAGAAAAGGAGTGTTGAGAAAGCCTCTCTATCTCCTTCTTGTCACCCTTTTTTGCGAAGAGAGGGAATCAAGGCAGACAGCGATGTATAGATGGAAGGATGAACGGATGGAGAGGAGCATAGATGGAGGGTGGAGGGGAGCTTAGACCAGCACACCTATCCAGCTGAACCGTGCCACCCACCTGCCTGCCCGCCAGGAAAACGTACGCACGCACGCACGTACACACACACACACACACACACACACACACACACACACACACACACTGAGGTCTCCTTTTACGGAGCCACAAGGTTACAGAGTGTCGATACAAACGCGCACAGCCCCCCGACAAATGGGATTTGGCATGTTCAATCAACAGTGCTGCCAAATCCCTGTTGTTAAGTGTTGCAGAGCCATATCTGTCTGCAGTGGGCCTGAGCTATGCTACCTGGGCCTGCTAACTGTCCCCTAAATATCCTCTATTAAAGTCCTCAGTAATAGAATTATCGTCTGCACTTGTCATTGGATTTGAATAGGTGTGTGTGCTGTGGCATAAATAGGGAACAGAGTGGAGTTTTCAAATTGTGCCCCTTTTATAAAAAAGGCAGTGATTGACTCTTCCACTAGTGCCTCGAGGTCATGAACACCTGAGCTCTCTTCTCTTTTCTTTCTCCCTCCTCTACTTGATTTCCTTGCTTGAGTTTAAGTTGCCGGTCTCACTCCTCTGGCCATCTCTCCTGGCCTTTTTCCTGTCCTCTGTTAGACCTGATCCTTTCATCTTCTCTTCCCTAATCCTGCGCTAGAGAAGCCTTCTCTTCACCCCTCCTCTGCTTCCCATTACTCTCTTTTTAACGCCATGCCTCTTCTTATTTTAGCGTATCCCTCTGCTCCTTGCACCGCTTTCTTCTCCTCTCTCTTTTTTATTCTTTATCCACCCTTTTATCACCTCATCCTTTACCTGTTCTCAGCCTCTCTCTGAATCTTCTGCATCACCCTTCCTCCTCCTCTCTTACTTTCTTCTGTCCTTAATTAAGTTAGTTATCAGTTGACTGCCCCTAGCATTGGTAGAGAGCAGGTTGGTCCTCCCATCTCAGGAGGGGGGAACATTGTCTGTGCTGGTTGACCAGTGTAATCCCTCAACCAGGGACAAAGGGCAGTACCCTCACTCCCTCAGCCACCCCTGAAGGGCATTAGCCCCCTGACGAGAGCTGTGCCCTAGCCTGCCCCTGCCTGCCTGACAACCCAGCATCACACCGCTGGCCCTTTCCTTATCTGTGGAGGCCAGTTAGACTCCAGACTGCTGAGAGTGAATGTCGATGACTAGGAATAGAGCTGCATGTGTGTGTATGTATGATAATTTCTACTCTTTAATATTTTTCTAACCTAAGTTTACATTAGATGCACCTGTGATTAACACATCAAGTTGTTCTTGCTGGAGCAGATTATTCATTGAGGTGTACATTAACTGGATCGCTCAATTCATATTTCCACCACCCCAACACACAAACACACACACACACACACACACACACACACATACGGACGCATACACATAAATGAACACACAGAGGCACATCTGTTGTAATAATATCACAAAGTCCTATTCTAAACCGCTACATAACCCCACATACCTCTCTGTTTTCTCTCTCTCTCTCTCTCTTTCTCTCTCTCTCTCTCTCTCTCTCTCTCTTTCTCACACACACACACACATTCACACAGGGAATGAGTAGGTAAGGTTGCTATGGGAACGGTTGGTCAGAGTTTACCAGAGGGGAAACAAACAAAGTACTGTTCATGAAAGCAGGTTGTTCTGTGCAGAAGGAGCAGTGATACTCTGTGCGTGTGCAAATGTGGGTTGTGTGTCATGTCTAGTGAGTAAGTGATTAGATACATGTGTATGAAACTATGCATACTGCATCCTTTTATATGTTTGTCCTTTTCAGTTCCTTACTGCTACCCTCTGCTATCCTTTGCAGTGCCGTCATAAAATGTTCGAGGCAGACGTTCAGTGACTGAACGTTCAGCTTCCAAAGGAATTTAATGTGATGTCAATGAGGCCATATTGCAAAATAGTGTTGCTTTGTATATGTGACGTGACAAGGTATTTTCATCAAGTAATCAATTCATCGTTTTGTTGACATAAGATCAAAAAACTGTTGAAAATGCCCAAATCTTCTGGATCGCAGGGGGATGGTGATGATGTTGATTAATCACTATAAAGTTCAAACATCAACATCTCATTTTAGAAGCATAAACAAAAGAATGATTGGATTTTCTACTTTAATAACTTAAATAATGAATTGATAATGAAAAAAGTCGATTTTCTGTTCATCAACTAATAGATTTATTGACATGTGTAGAGTTGGAGCTGTACATGATTGCATATTCTGTGCTACAAATACAGAGTCGCCAGCTTCCTCTCATGTTTATTTAAGTCCACCAATGTGTGTTATCATAATGGCTCGAAGCATGATGTAGAGTTTAATGTTTGGCAGTTCATGTTTCTTTAAAGGTAATATATACAGGTGCATGATATACATGAAGTATGTGACCACGAAAAATGGAGGCACACAAAAACATCACATGTATTTAATGAGACGATGAGGCTGTGACGTTCCTTAAATTAATACATGAAACAAAGTTAAATGTCATATTTACATCACATTTTCCACATGTTTTTTCCAACGTTTGAAATTTTGTCACAGCCTGAATTTTCTCAATCCTACTGTGCTGGTGCGACTCTCTCAGTCTTTTCTCCCTTAGAATTATATACCCTCTCCTCTCCTCCCCTCTTTGGGAAAGTAGGTCTTGTGATAGTTCGATGTTACTTCATCCAAGTCACAAACAGCAGCAACCTCTGCAGTTCTCATTTTCATTTCATTCCCCTTTCGCCACTCTTCCCCACTCTCCCTTTTTTGAGGCGTATGAACAAAATACATCTACTCTCTAAAGCACCATACAAACCTGCTGCGTTTTTCCCATAAAATGCCACCATCCCTTCCTCACTCCATCTGTGCCCCCACCCTCTTTAATGCCTCTTTAGCCTTGCACTTGGCTGCTTGAGTAATATTTATTGCACAGTCTGTTTTAGTCTCAGTTTCTCTTTTTATTTTTCCACTGAAACAAACAAGTCCAATGCCATGGGGCAAAAATACCCAACGCCACCGCCTCTGCCGCCCCTCCCCATCTTCTCTGTTCCCTTTGCCTTCTCTCCTTCAACGGTGACAGATAGACAAACGTACTGTTCTCTCTTTCTTTGCCTTTCACCTCTCAAACCTCCCTCCATCCATCCTGCTGGACGGGTACAATGCAGGCGCTCTATCCTGCGGCAGGGAGAATGCAGCCCTGAACTAACAATATCACCAAGGCTGCCTGAATGCCACCGAGTCCCATTGTGCTCTGTCAGAGGGGAGTTAACACCCATGTCTGAGCCCAATGAATAGTATTATTGTGTCTGAGACATGCACCGCACCCCTGGTCCCCATCCATGTCCCCCTAACTCAACTTGCCCCCCTTTCCCAAACTTGCTTCTCTTGTCCCAACAGTGTAACCCCCCACGCCACTCTCACCCCCTTCGCTCTTTATTTAACAGACAGCTCTAACTTCCAAAGCCTTGCCGGCCCACCGACTCTAAACCTCCGCACTTTACTTCTCTATTCCCCTGGCAGTCGGCCCGTGGGTTTTAGTCTCTTTTTCAGGCCTGCAGAGGGGTGGAGAGAGGTGGACAGAAGGGCTGTCAGAGCTCTGTGGTGGCTGTGGCAAGGACATTTTGGAGATCGTGTGGTTGGTGTGGCGCAGTGAAATGTGGGGTGGTGGGGGTTGAATTTGGCCATGGCCCTTTCTCTGTTGAGGAACACAATGGGACCATGAATCCTCAAAGAAATGTCCCCCCAACTGCTATTATCATAAGAAGAGGGCTGCTGAACCCATTTGAATAATTTTATATGATACAAAAGCTGAGATGTTTTCTTTGACAAAGTTTCTATAGAGCACCACTGGTCTGGCCAAAACATTTCCATTCCTTCACACTAGCTGTGGTGCAGACAAGAGTGAGGGAAGGGTAGTTTGAAACATCCTGTCAGTTTTAAATGTTGCGTTGTTTATTTATAACCATTAAGGGCAAATAAATATAAATTTCTGTAGCTTGCGCTGCTAAGGGAGAGCAAAAGAAAACCTTTCCTGTAAATATTTTTAATGTATTCTATTGATGCAGTGGTGATTTTTATAATGGGCCCACTCTCACTATATTTTGCTATCTGCAGCACATCAGAATCTAATAGCTGAGAGTACCTTTGGCAGGCAGTATCTCTCTGCCTGACACACTTAACTCTCAAGCCTCCAGTCCCTGCAGTTTCTGCTCTCTAAGGTTAGCAGGTTCATATTACCGACTGAGAGAGAATGCCAGAATCCTCACCCCTGACTTCTCACTGATCAAAGACCAGGATTGACATTCAGAGTGGGTAAAATGCTGAAAGTTAAGATTAACTTGTTTTTTCTCCATCTCTGTCTCTGGTTGTTTGTGTACAGCAGGAAGAAGAGGAGGAGGAGGAGGCAGTGGAGGACGAAAAAGAGAAGCAGAGTGGGTGGAAGGATGGAAGGAGAGAAGGATAGAAGCAGTTCGAGGAGGTGGTACGAAGCGGGTGAACCCGGAGCAGGTGAACACAGCTGTGGATTGCCATGGGCTCTCTGGCTGCCTTCCTCCTGTGGCCCCGGTGCTGAATACAGGGGTCCCGGGGAGCCGGCAGAGGCCAGCCAAAGCTGCGGCAGAGTGGGCAGGCTAGGCCAGCCAAGCCAGGAGAGAGGCAGGTGAGGCGGGTGAGCCGAGCTCTCATCCCCGCCGGCTAGGAGCCTCCACGGCAGAGCGGAGCAGCGCGGAGCAACAGAAATCAATACAGAGGAGAGAGGCTAGCAGAGGTTGCCCAGCACCGCCTGCAGGCCTCGGAGCCCAGGGACCAACCACCACCACTGCTCCCAGCTCCTCTCTCCATTTCTCTTTCTATCTTTCTCCAACAGTCCCAGCACCAGCCAGGGCCAGGGCCCTAACCTTGCAACCACCCCACACGCAGTATGTGTGTCAGTATGTGCACATGTGTGTGTGAAACAGAGAGAAAAAGGGAGAGGGAAGAGACATAGAAAGAGTCTTTGTGTGTGGTTCAGCCGGAGGGGCTTTTGCTGCGTCCAACACCACTTGATAAAACTTTGTCAGAGACATGGAGACAGCAAGGGAGGAGAAAAAAACGTAAGAAGAATAAGACAGCACGTCGAAGGTCTCTTTTCCTCCAGCTCACTCCCTCTTATTACTCATTCCACCTTAACTGTTTGAATAAGGATCCATCTGAGACGGTACACAGGACGTTTCTGCTCAGTCCCACTTCCAAGCACGTAGCACACAACATAAGATCTCATGAGCCGGGATAAAAGGACAATTTGAACTTTTTCTCTCATCCACTGTATCAGACACAACCTGTCTTTTTGCCTTAGATTTTCTTCCCCTCACTACAGCAGCTCCCATCAGAGGATATGGCAGTACAGTATTGATCTATAAGGTGGAAGAGAGGAAGGCGGGCCCGGGCTTTCATACCTCTTTCTCTCTCTCTGTGTGGAAATAGCACCTGAAGTCCACTTACTGCTGTGCAGCAGGGATCCCATAGCAGCACAAGTGAATGGCTGCTAATTGAATGAGAGATGAAAAGGACAGTAGAGCACCTGTTCAGTGCCCTCCTCCACCTGTCTGATACTACTTAGTTTTTCATCTGACTTTTTTCTCCTTCACATTTACAAAAGTCCTTCTCCACACAAAGAAACTCGCTCTTCAGATGTTTTAACAAAATTGCTGGTGACTTAAGAAAATTGGCCAAATCCTCAGGAATGAAAATACCTGGCTTGACATCACTATAGAGGTGAAAGCCAGCAGAAGAAAAGAGAGAGGAGAAACTTCAGAGGTCATTCCAGAAGTGGACTTTGAAGGACATTACAGGACAGATGGACAGTTTGCCAAACAATGAAAACTTACAGAGATTGCAACCGGACTGATACCTCTCGGTGAGTACAATATTATAATTTAATTATTAATTTTGAGATAAATAAAACCAATTACACAAATCTGACCAATATTGATTTATGGAAGGAGAGTAACAGATATAAGAAATATTTCCCATCCGAGTTACGCTGTTAGGATAAGATATCATCTCTGCTCAGATGTGCCTGTGTGTTTTTAAAGTGAACACAGACACATTGTGTAGTTGATCTCCTCAGTCAGCTCTCAACAGGAGCCGTGGGCTGTGATCATACTGTCACCGACTGTTGGAGGAGTTCGTTGTTGTTGCCTGTACCAGAGAGGGTATTAAAGCACGATTACCCCTCGCCTGCCAATCTCCTGGCACACAGAGAGAGACTGGCGCTTCTCTATGCCTCAGCCTGGCAGCGACCCATCCTTACAAAATGGCCGATCCCTGTCTGCCAGCTGTCTCCCTCAGCCAAGATGGCGCTCGGTCGCTTTTTAATGCCCGCTGTTTGCCATCTGCCCTCTAATTGTTAACGGCTATGCAAATATCTTGTAATTGCATTTGCATGTGCTCGATACTTAACCCCTCCTCCTTGGTTGTAAATAATAGCGCTAGTGTAAAAAGGAAAAAAAGGAAACACAACCCTGCACGGCTGCTGATTGAATACACAGCAGGAACAATTAGCAAATGAATGTTGGCTGTTGTTGCCCTCCCCTTTACTTCTCTTTAAGCTCACCTTATTCTGTATGCAAATCACTGATGCCGTTTTCTTGCTTTTGATGCTAGCTGAAAAATGGAGCGTCACCTCGTCTTTCTCTCAGTGACTCATTCGGAGACGCTCATGTGTCTTCTCATTGTGCCATATGTGACATCTGTGGTTGGCTGCATTACCAGGGTACCCTGCCTCCTCTGACAGGCAAAGCCCACACTGTAAAGGAGAACAGGAGCGAGGGAGAGGCATAACATAATGACCTCATTAGCATGCTCAGCACTCCCTGCTATAGGCCCTGGTGCGCTGCTGCGCCGTGGGACCCACCGGTGTACGCCCTTCTCACAGCACTCAGCATGCAACATTGTGTTCTCCCCACACAATGCAGCGCTTCATACAGGCTTTATTACGCCTTGTCAAAGCGCAGGGGGATCAGGGGTATCAGTGCAGAAGCAGCAGGATACGGGCTGTGTACGTGGAACAGGAGATGTATTGGTGCTTTATGGTCTTAATGTGGTGTTAGCTGTGCTGATGGATCCTCTGTTGGTACTGTTGTGCATTGACGTGTGTGTTTATGTTTGTGTGTGTGTGTGTCTCTGTGCTCAATAGTTATGTGTGTTTGTGCAAGTGTCCGTTTCATTGTGAAGTCCCGTGGCATTCGTGGCTGTTTTCACCTGTCAGTGCTAATTACTGGAGAGCATTTTGGTGAATTGCCTGTGTCCTGGAAATAGGGTATCATCCACTCTGAGGACTTGCTGTATGGTATCTGTTGTTGGTCTGTAGTGGTGTAGCCTTGAACTTCAGAGCAAGGACTGGAGGATGACACACACACAGACACACAGACACACACACACACACACACACACACACACACACACACACACATACACACAGTTTCACTCCACCAGGAAGAACCTATCACAGAGAGAACCAAAGTGCACATTAACCTTTTTTTGTTCAGTAACACACAGGTCTTAGCCTGAAACTTACAACAAAATCGCACTACTTTCCAGATTTTAAAAGGAATCTTTTTTTTTTTTCCTGGAGAAATCATATTTTGCTCCTGCTCTTATTGTGTGCTTGTATTTGTGTAAGTCAATGGGCATATGTTTGTGTGTATATTTGTGTGTGTTTGAGTAACTGTGGAAAAAAAAAGTGGACACAGAGAAAGTGAAGTAGCTTTGACAGTAAAATGTTAGCCATCCTTTCAATGTATGAAATCAGAACACTGATTTTACCAAAACTCATACCACCAATGTGCACCACCATACATGCAACATTACCACTTACATGCTTTATTTAACATTTCTAATAAGTTACTTATGCTACAATATGATACTATAATTACTGAATTACTAAATTACTGGGTCTTTTGAAGTTGTGTGGGAACCAGTGCTGTCATTTACCCATCCACAAAAGAATGGTTCACCCGTTATCGTCTTTTTTATCGGACTCCGGCAGTTTTAATCAAGCCTCTCTGTCTAATCAGCCCACAGTGACACTGATGAGGCTGAGGTGGTGCTGAGCAGGTTAATGTAAGAGCCAACGCTAGCTGTACTTTGCCTGGAGGAGCTGCAGGCTACTGTATCCTTTTGAGAAGGAAAATGGCAGTCAAGACAGACGGGTCGGGTATATGCCAGCTATATGTAGAGGCACCGGTGATCCAGAGGAGCTAGACTGAATTAATTTTAGATATATTTTTTTCAGAAGTTAGTAAATCAAGATTTGCTTTATAGTGGAAACCAGTTGCTGAGTTCTAAAATTTTTTAAATCTGTCACATAATCATGAAAGTGTGTGTGTGTGTGTGTGTGTGTGTGTGTGTGTTTGAGAGCACTGTAGGAGGGTGGGGTTCTCTTGGAGGAGGGAGAGGGATGGAGGACAAGCCCTAGAAGGTGGGTGTTAAGTCTTTATAAAAAAAAGAAAGAGTAGTTTGTCTGCATAATGGGAGGCTAAACCAGGGTGGGGCCGGTTTATTCCTCATTTGCATATTCAAAACAAAAAGGGGGACCATATGTTTTATGAAGCACCAGATGAACATAAAACCCAATCAAGTATGCTTGTCAGCCACCATCACTCTAAAATATGTGCTCATGCACACATATCGTGAGCATACACACTCGCATGGTAATCCATATCACGGGAGTATGAATGTGTCCATTCACACTTACCACACCAAATCCAGCAGAAAGCTTTTATGCTAATGACATGTTATAGCCATGTGCTTTAGTATGCTGCTGCATGGTTTCCTTAATTACATAAATGATAGACATTTTCATCATATAAAACTCTCTCTAAATAAGGAATATTAATGTACATTTTGTTTAAGACAAAAAGTTATCCTCATGAGATTGTAGCATGATTAAAAACATTATTTGGTTAAGAGTCAAATGTAAACTCTGCCAACAACTTCACCTTACTAGAAAAAAACGAGATCAAAATTTGGATATAGCCCCAACATTGCGAGTCAGACAGTTTTATTAAATTATATAAAGCTGGTAACTTGGGCTGTATTTACTTATCATTGTCATGGTGTGAATGTGGACTGTTCATTTGTGTGTGGGATCGTTGTTCAGTTCGCTGCAGCTTCTCTCATTCAGACTGCCCACTGCTTTTCATTTGCTTAGGTATTGATGGAATGTGTTCCACCCACTGAAGTAATAGTTGCTGAAAGCATTTACAGCCATGGCTCAATTCATCCTGCCCCGTTCCACGTGTTTTTGCTTCTTTCTTGTGACCAAACAAATAAGTAATCCGTTCTTTGTCGGACCACCTCATCAGTCAAACGAAAATATAAATTTAAAATTGAAGTGTGTTGATATCTTTAAAACATATCACAAAAAGTCGATTTTTCTTTAGCTTTTTCCGGTAATTCTGACATATCAACACACTTTTAAAATGCAGTATGACAGTTATTTGCTAAGCTCAAGTAATACTATTTTATTTTGAAGAGAATGCTGAGATCAAACGATCAGAATTGCTTGTTGGCATATGATTTTTTCCATGTATTACAATTTCTACACATCTATGTATGGGACTGATATCCATAAAGAACATTAATTTTAAACATACACATTTTTTATTACACTGACAGAAATTATTTCCTACACATTAAGTCATTTGACATTTTGTTTTTGAGTTTTCCAGTAATCCTGTAATCATGAGAATTAAGGTATCAACTTGTTGAAAAGATTGTTTGGCAGTCATTTAAGTACAATACCTTTTCTGCTTCTTTTCATAACAGAACCATTTTATTTGTCAAAATGCACTCGGCAGACCAAAATAAATTAATTTCAATGATACTAAAGCAAATTCCTTATGTGAAACTACCCTCCTTAGGAAGTAATTCCTGAGTCAAGTGTTGCTGCTACTGCTGCTGTTTCCTCAGAGCTGCAACGCTGAGCCCCAAGTCTGATTATAGACTCAGGCATTTATCCAAGTCACTGATTATGTCATTTCAACAGGCTGCAAACACTCAGACGGGCTAGACAGCTCTGAGGGGAGAATTATGAAGCCGGAGTGGAATGGAGGCTGTATGAAAAGGAAATGAAAATGGAGTAGTACTGTATGTGTGATTAAACTGCCTGCTCGCCGGCAAAAGGCCACGCTGGTGTAGCACAGGCCTGAGATTTGGCCGTAATGAAAATGTGAAGGTGGAGGGGTTTGAACCCCCCAGAATGACGTTTATGAGCACAGCACACTCACACACCCTTACACATACATTATATAGTGTATGTATGTGTTCTGGCCGAATGGTTTATAGAAGGAAGCCATTGAGAGAGAGAGTGCAGATGCCATTTTAGACGTAAAGCAGAGAGGAATATTACTGCAAAGAAAAACTTCCTGAAACAATAAAAATGAAACATTCGGATGAATGTTTACCAGCTAATTAATACAAATCCCTGAAATTGTTAGAAATCTTAGAAACAGACAGACAGGACCATGGCGGCTACATAAATATTCAACTGCACCGTTCAGATGAAGACACAGCATCCCAGTCATCAAGTGTGGGAACAGGCTGATGATTAGACGATGAGGGGTCTGTGCTGTGGAGGGGGTTGCTGTTAGTTCATGGCCAGACGCCCCAGCTGCACTGACTTCCATTCAGAAACAGGTTAGGAAGGACCTCAGGGGTCAAGGTCAGCGGTGTGTGGGGATGGGAGGGGGGTATCAATGAAGGGAAGAGAGCTTGTGTGTGTGTGTGTGTCCCGTTCATCTGACGTTCATCCCCGGCTGGCTGACTTGTCTGTAAGCTGCCTCTGTGTTTGCTTATTTTATAAGCTGCTTCTTATTGCTTCGCTCCAGGGACAACTTGAGCTGAGAAGCAGGGGAACCCAACCCCCTTCAGTCAGCCTCTGGCCAGTCTCCAGCCGGCCCTGAGCCAAATCGAGCCAGAAATCAGTCCTGCAGCCCAGTCAACCCCCTGGTCAAACAACCCCCAACCAAACACAGTCAAACCCAGTCAGACACTTTGACAGCCCCCCCACCCCCACCCCCGTCTGTCTCAGTCTGCTGCCTCCTGTAATTTAACATGTCGGCTCAGGGTTCATCGTATGTGCACAGCACAATGAGAAATGTATGTCATTCATTACATGTACCTGTTTTGAATGCATTGGCTGGATCCATGTGAAAAGCATTTTAATTTATCACATTTTAAAATTCAGATCAAATTTCTGTTCTGATGCACTGTCCTGTCTCTTAGTCTGGGCCATTTGCTAATTTCATATGCTGCTTTGCTGTGCGTCACATTTTCTTGATGAAGCCGCCCATCAATAGCAATCCTCTTTATTGGTGAAACGCAGTTGGTCACTGTATCATTGCCATTTCATCAAATCATCAGAGAGGCGAGTGCGTGAGCTTGCGTCACCTTACGCCACTTTGAAATAAACAGTGTAAGCCCTTTAAGAGGAGGGACTGCAGGACATAAGGAGAGGAGAAAGAGGGGATGTGGAGGGAGATGAGGAAAAGAGAGGACAGAAGAGGAGAAATGGAGAGGAGTAGAGGCACAAGCTAACCCACCCTGCGGTAGCCAGCTTCCATTCTTCATCGGGGACTTATGCTTCATTAGACTGTCTGAAAGAAAGACCCGCTTTCCCTCATCACCTCAATAGACTAGTCCCCCTTCTCTTCCATAGCCTGGAGGGTTCTCCTACAAAAACCCACCTCCCTTACCCCCTGTTTGCCTCCTCATTTCTGCTCCCATCTCCTAATCGTCTCAACTTGCGCTGAAATCAAGCTTAGTAATGGCAGTTTTGTGAGCTCCTCTGCCCCCCACCCCCCACCTCCTATCATCCTCCGATCCCCACCAGCTCCCCTTCTCTGCGCATTCACTCACCTTGGTCAGACACACCACCCACCCACTGCTTAAATCCCTATCAGCATGTCAAGTAAATGTCTGCCCAGCTGGGGTTGACACACATACACACACACACACACACACACACACATGCACTCACACCCATGCTGAAATATAAATGCACTGCACACACAATCTTTTGCTTGCTTCTGGGGTTTAGCCTTCCTCCCTGCTGACCCTTTTCACCCGTGTTTTGCTCTCTTCCCCTTCTCGCTGCCTCTCTTTCTCCCTCTGCCTCTCCTCAGGCACTGATCTGACAGGATGGTTTGACTAGTTGACTATATCTGCAAGAGGTTTATCACAGGGCTTCACCATGCTCCTTCTGTTGCCAACCTGTTTTTATTTTCAAAATTAAAATGCTTTCTCCAAAAGCTGCTCTCTACCTTTAGTCATGCTCACCTTTACATCCCATCCATTTGATTAAAAGGTTGGTGGAATCCTATCCTCTAAATTTGTTACAGTAAAATCCAGTCAGTTTATCTTCTAATACAATCTGCAGCTGAAGTATCTGTGCTGTGTGTTAAGAAATAAGGTCTCATATCTGCAGTATTTTGAAGTTACTCCACTACCAAATATCCTAGCAGGGTTGTTTTTTTGAGGAGGAGGCAAAAAAAATTCACCCAAGAGCATTCTTTAACTTTTAACTAGTTTTCCTATTTTCTTTGCTAAGATTTTTTTTTCTTTCTTTCTTTTTTTTTTGTTGAAAAATTGTGTTTACGATATCCTTGCATTATCTACCCCAGTTATAACATAATTTTTAACAAAACAGCATTTCACAGAGATGTGGTTATTTCATGATAAAGTAAGATTACATTGTGATTAAGATATTTATTATATTTAGAGATCAGATTTACCTGGCAGAGAAAGCGTTTTTGTCTTTGTCTCCTGAGTGTTTGCATATCTGTCCACAATTGTGTTTATTTTAGCATCTCAGTTAAGGTAAAGTGATTCTCTTTTTCATCTAAACTGTCACAAACTTATTCCTGATCTAATCTCCTACCAACCTACGTCTCAGTCTCATGAGTTGTAAAAATTATTTGTGTACTTTATTTGTGTTTATTTTGCCCTCATAGTGCTGCATTAAGTTTTTATCCTCGGCATTATTCCCCTGCATGTGTCTCTAGTTCATATACACTGCTGATAGCATTAACAGAAAGGGACACAGGAAACACTGAGCTCCCAGCAGACTTTCAAAAACACACAGCTCCCCTGTTTCTTAGAATAAAGTGACCGTTTCCCGTTTTATTCCCTCCCTCTCCTCAGAACCAATTTCAGTCATTACTCTGATTTTTGGGGACAATGACGAGCACGGTCTATTCTCAGCAGTGGCTCTGTCAACGTAGCGCAATCTTTATGTAAATGTATTCAGATGCATTCTCAGCCCCGTAGACCATCATCCCTGCTGGGTGGCGGTGGAGGCTGTTCAGTCACATTTTCTCCTGTTTCAGGCTAGCAGGCTGAAAAACATGCAACACGGCTGGTGAAGCACACGGCGAGGTGGACCCCTGCCAATGCGCCTGAGAAACCCCTATTAAACCCTATGTTTATATTGGGGCTGTGATTTACCTATGTGCGTTTTCTTGCCTTTAGGCATGTGTGTACCCCCTATGTCGTATTGCTTTTTCATCAGGCACGCAGCAGACAGCAATAGAATAGCGAGGACGGGGTCCTTGCGAGATGGGAAGGGGAGGGGAGCGAGAGAGCGAGCGAGAAGAGGAGGTGTGTGTACATTTTCATCTTAGTGGGTGCTCTTCTCTGGAGCCCAGTGCTCTGCTCATATTGAGATATTTCCCGAGCATGTTGACGCAATTATGCACACACACACACACACACACACGTGCGCGCACACACACAGACACTGTTCCTTTGCGTACAGCTGTGCTCCTCAGCTCCGGTTCATCTCTAATGTTCTGAACTTGACTCTCAGCAAGTTCATTGTTATTCATTTCACTGTCATCCTGAGCGCCCTGTGAGACTGACTAAGTCTCCAACCCTGGTTTCCCTGGCAGGACTGCGTTTGTCATACACACACACACACACACACACACAAAAACACACATGCCCACACAAACCTATTGTTTCAGCACCAGGATGTCTGTAGTCCTCTGGGTAAACGTGTATGCTGACTGTATCAGAGGACACTGAGACGGTGCAGTTTGTCAATGACCTTGTTCTGCTGCATCCAACTACTGCAAAGTTCACTTCTCAGGTGATGAGATACAGAGAGAGCAGATGTACAAAAAACCTCTGTGTAGGATAATATTGTCTTTATTTTGGTGAAGCATGGATTTAAAATATTAAAATCTGATTTTAGTTATGACTGAAAATATTTTTCATGTTGTCATTTCAGATCATATTTGAGTCACATGACTTGACTCAAGTCAGACTCTCAATTCAAATTAGAGGACTTGAGACTTGATTGAAAGTGATAAAAGACTTGACTTTGACTTGGTATTCATGACTTGAAACTTGACTTAGACTTGAGACAGATGACTTGAAATTACCTGACTTTTATTTTTGCCTTTGTCTAAATATTAAAATGACACATAATTCACACTGTGTTTTTGAAACTGAAAATGATTCTGTGATTTCTAGTGCGACGCCTGCAAACCAACTATCATGGCAAGGGGCTAAATCAAAAATACTAAAATTTGGATTGCAGGAGGAGAAAGAACATAGCACCATGCAATTTCATACCGTCTTCAAGGCCAAACGAGTGATAAAAAATATTGTTGGATCCGCCTCTTTAACCGAATCCACACCAAAATTTAATGGGTTCTTCCCTGGCCTATGGCCCATCCCTCCACTAGGTTTGGTGCAAATTGGTTCAGTACTTTATGCTGTCAAATAAACAGACAAGGCTGAAAACATAACCTCCATGGTGCAGGTAATAATATTAACAAAATTTAAAATAATAATTTGTAGCACTGGGTGGCTTAAATCACAGATCCAGACTCTACATCGCCACAAAATGTCAAATATCAGTAAGATTTATCAGCCTGCAACGGTTTTCATTAATGCTGAAAGTAAAATTAAACTTTTCATGACCACTGTCTTAAGTGATTTAGATGTGGAAACTGGGGTTCATCGACAGAATTTCATATAACTTGACTTGTGACTCACTTGGAGTGACGTGTCTTACTTGACTTACAGCAGGGTAATTCTTACCACAGTAACTTCGGTCTTGCTTGAGACTTGAAGGTTAAAACTTGAGACTTGAAGGTTAAAACTTGAGACTTTCTTCTGTCTTGCACATTTGACTTAGTCTCACCCCCTGCTTTAAAATTTTCTCATATCCCATGAACATAAAAACATTTTCTGTTTTCTCTTGTCCTTTACTGTCTTTCTTTCTTTCTTTCTTTCTTTTTTTTTTTTTTTGCTTTCTCCTTCTGGCACAAGAAAACCAGGGGCTACAGTTTGCTTAGCTGAGTCCATAAAGAGGCGTTTTAAAAAGCTGTGTTAACAGACCAACAAAGCTTTAAACGTGCCCCCCTCTGTGAGGGGGTGGTTCCCATAGGGATGTAGCATGGCGCTCCATTGGTAGGCCTCTATCCGGCCTCTCATTCAGTCTAACGCTCAGTCACGGTCACTTATGGTAGGAGGGAATATCACACAATTCAGCCCAGGCCTGATCCAATGACATGTTTTTTTAATGAGGTGGCTCTATGTCTTTGTTTGGGCACCAAATTCAAGTCCAGACCTGAGCAAGTCCTGCTGAATAAGATGCAAGGCCATGGCCAGGCACAACCTCCAAGAAAGCACAAAGAGCCTGGCTTCTGTTGAGCCACTGAATAGCTTAATAGTTTGCTTTGTTTCTGTGCATCACTAGCAACCATTATGATACTACTATAATTGGGTTTAATTTATTATTGCCGATGACAGTTTTATGCAGCGTTTGTTGTCTACTATTTAAACTCGTCTAAAAAATGCAGGACGAAAGGTGTAACTGTGCTGAAGAACAAGCTCAAAACTCTTTTTTATTTTTTAACAGAATAAAATGACGCCTGTTAGTCGTTTTTAGCCCCTCCAGTTATTTTTTCCAGGGTCATACACAGAGAGATTTCTTTCGCTTTCATTTTCACCGGCCCCGGTGTCTTTTTCAGAAAACGCCACACCATATATCACACATATATGTGCACGTGTCATACAGTGTGTGTACATCTGCGAGCGTGCCAGGTGCTCACTGGCTTGTATGTTCAGGGGTGAGGACTGTCATTAAACTGTCCGCCTGCATTACCAGACTCAACCATCACCCTGCCTGGCTGTCCATTCTGCTCCTCGCTGGGCCCTGGAACAACACAGACACACACATACAGATTCACTTGGCCATCAGCCAGGATTCACATACACAAAGCGTACAGTATGTCTCCTCACACTCAACACGTAACTCACACAAGACTTTGAAGGGTTTTTTTATTAATACTGATATTTTGATAAAGCTACAGACATATCTTAATAAAATTTTTTTTAATTCATGCCAAAAATCACATCACAGTGTTCCTACATCAGCGGTTCCCAACATCTTAAAATGACGTAGCATCTACCTGTGGCCATTTATGACAAGAACTGTGAGCAGTTTCACTGAAAAGTGATTTTCTCCTCTAAGATAGTTTCATTTTACGGATTTTTTTGAGCTCTAAAGAATCACACTACACATTATTTTACAATTTACAGTTTCATAAGACAATGTTACCACTGTCAATGGCAACCAAGCTTTTATTTACATTGTGATAACATGAAAAATGTATTAATTTCATCAAAATTAAATTGAATAAAATAGAAAAAAAATGACACAGCCAAAATCTGTTGTAAAGCCTCCATTATAAGACCAAAGGCCACTATGAGGTTAACACTACAGCACAGTAGTCTGGCCTGCTTGGCTGCTAAAGCACTCTTCTAAGCACTCATACAGCCAACCCATCACCCAGGTTACTTGTCTCTGATTTAGTCGGCCTCTGGTTTTTGCTCACGTTCAGGGCTGTGGTACTGGGAAATTAGCATGCAGAGAAGCAGACGGACGGCCCTGTGGATCTAATAGGTAGCCAGACTGGAGATGAAGACTGGAGTGGGGGGAAAGAGCATCTCTAGCTGAGAGGGGGTTAAGTATGGCCTCTCCCTCACTTCTCCTCCTGCTCCCTTCCCTCTCCCCTTCATCGCCTCGTTCCCCATGCCCTGTCCCAAACCTTAATGGGACGTCAGACGGACAGCCTCGCCTGAATTGAACAGGGAGAGCAGCCTCCACCCCCCTTGTTGTCTCTCCAAAAAAAAAAAAAAAGAGACTCCCCCATCCCCCTTCTTTCCCCCATTCCCCTCTTGCTCTTTCACACTGCTAGCACCCATAGCTGCTCCCCTCGATTCTCAGGGCTATTGAGGGGGTCCCAGACACCCTCCACTCTTCAGCCCCTCAGCCTAAGTCTGCATAAATTAGGCACGTCTCCCTGGTGTCTCGTCAGCCGGTCGGGGCATGCCTGGCCCCGGGTCTGGCGTCTCCCAATCTGCTGCTCCTTCTCCCCTCATGCTGTCACCTTCTGTCTCCCTCCACCTCCCCCATTTACTGTATTCTATCAATCCTCAGCTTTCCTCCATCTCATGTCCTTTCTTGTGTATGTAATTTCTTCCAGAATCACTGTTGCTTCCTTTCCTGCTTCTTTTTCGTCAAACCTCGACTTCCTCTTCTTTTTTTCCCCTAAATCCCTCGACACACTCAGTCCCACCTCACCTGCTTTATATTCTCCACATTCTCTCTATCTATCTCTGCTTTTCTTATCCTTCTAGCAGTGTGTTACTCAGATCAACCAAGCATCCTCTCCTCTCCTCTCCTCTCCTCTCCTCTCCTCTCCTCTCCTCTCCAGCCAGGATATTGTTTACATCTGTCTTGCTAATCACTGGCAGAGCCTCTCTAGACCTCACAGATGTTGCAATAATACAGGGGATTATCAGGCTTAACACTCTGGGCTTATTTGGGGAGTTTTCCCGATGGCCTGGCAGTGAAGCCCGCCAGCTCCTCTGAATTTGACCTTTTTTCGGTTTCGCTCTGTGCTGAGATCCTGCAGTCCCGCTTTTCTTTGATTTGTGATTTTTTACAAGCGTCTGGCATGCTGATGTTGTTTTATCCAGACTGGTGCTCTGGGCTCTCACTCCCTGCAGCTACATCAGTGCTTGGGTTAAATGCAAACTGCTTGACATATGACAGGTAGTACATAGATTTAACAGCAAACTATGTTCTTTTTTCAGCAGCTTGTTCACATGGTGGAACATGGCTTGTATATATTCAGGTTCTTCACATTTTTTTAAATATTTTTACTTTCATAGCTGCCTTCCTGATTTTTATTTGTATGTCCCAGGTGTCCTCCATCCTTGCAACATTAACAGTAGCAAGCTAGCACTGTGTTAGCTCCTTTCTGCTCACCATGGTGATGCTTGAACCTCTCCGGCCCCCTCTGTTCTCCTCTTTAACTCAGCGCTGAAAGATAATTAGATGGCCTTCTCAGACTCAGCATCTCTGCTGCTCCTCCCTGCGTCATGCAGCGCAACGAGTCCTGTTTTATGACCAAGCAGAACCTGTGTGTGTGTGTGTGTGTGTGTGTGTGTGTGTGTCTGTTTGGGGTCAATGTATTTCTGTCTGGATCCTAATCCCAGAGGTGATATTAGTCTGGTAGGGGGGCAACCCATCCTCCCTCCAGTGCGTGTGTATGTGCTGCGGGCGTTGGGGTCAGCCAGGAAGCCCAGACAGGCTCTGCCTTGACCTTTGACCCATGACTGTCTGCAAGCTCAGGGGTCGTGCTCACCATTGATACAGACAGCTGATAGACGCACAAACAAACGCACATGCAAACACGTCACATGCGCAACCTGCACAGCCTTCCCCCTATAACATTAACAGTTTGGTGTGTCTGGTGAGATGATGACACAGACAGCGTCATCCCTGCCAGCTGTACGTTGAGAGCATGTGATTTTTTGCAAAGATAGTGATTCGTCATCATCAATGTATGAACCCCTAATTCCCAGCTATACCTGTCTGGTCAAGATTTGAAATTTTAGAATAAATCCTTACATAATAAACCTTTAATTTACATTTAGATCACCCAAAATTAGGAGAATATTATTGGTGTAATGCACAGTTCGAGGGTTCTTCTTTTCACTAATCAGTCTTTTTTGTTTGATTATGTCTCCACAGATGCATTCAGAAATGCCACCATGAAAAGCTGCACGAGCTGTCTGTTGCCAGTTTCTCTGCAGATGTTTAGCCTCGGCCACATATGGGAAATGCCACCTCTTCCACCTGCAAGAACACAGACACACATCATTAGAGTGTGATTATCAGTTGTCTTGTCTGCAGTCTATGGATGTGGATAGGTAAGTTGGAGCCGCTTCTAAAAGGTATGTCTAGAGGTTGAATCAATTTAAGAGCTGTCTGAAGTGTAAAGTGGAACTGCCGAGCAATATTTTCCAAAATTAGTTTCATTAGATATGTATTACTATATTTGAGACCAATTTTGGGTCGGAGATTGGATGAGACCCCAAGGGGTCCTTCTTTTTACTCGGTAATTTACATTCAAGTATTTGACTGGAAAATCGTTTGACAAGAGTTTGTCGCTGTTGAATTACTTTCCTCTTTTCTGTGAGACATTATGTACACATACATTTATACAATCTTTTTCATACTGCAATGAACTAATTTATCATTAAATGAGATTACCAAATGCCAAAAGTATTGCCCTGATATGATACATAGTTTCAATAAAACTGAACAATTTATGAAATGAAAAACTGCTGTGGTCGTTTTTTTTCCTCCTGTCTAATTCTTGTTTATAGAAATGTCAGCATGTTTGCTGGATTCCTACAATAAAGTTGATCTTACTAACTAAGTGTTGACTATGTATCCAAAGCTTGATGTATCTTACTCCCCTGTGCCATACAGCTCCATTGTTGTCAAAAAACTATTAAAAACACATCAGTCAAATGCATCATTGTACTGGGTGATATGTTCCTTCGTTACAAAGAACATCGACACTGTAGTTTGTTTTAAATCAGTAAATACTTACTATGGATCCAAATGTGTATTAATTTGCAGCTGAAAATGGTCCCTGACAAAATTTACCCCTGTTTTAAAGCTGTTTGCTAAAAACCACAGTGGCCAGGTGTTTTAAGAAATTATTTAGCCTTTTATAAAAGCTATAGCTATTTATTTATGAGCAGTTTTTAAAAATGAGTATTCCGAAGGAGTCAATGGGCTCGGGACTGAGAGCCACAGAGGGTAGGAAGGTCAGAAAGTATTTAGAGACGGATCAACACATTGGTTTTGGTCTTTTCATAGGATTTTTTGACAGTGACAAAAAATATAGAATATTGCCAGCCATTGATGCTTCACATACAAGTATCATCTGTAGGAGCCTGTTCACTTTGATTACTCTGATTATTCCAGCAGTGGCTGAAGGGTTGGAAGGGGAACAGTTAAACCTAGTGGCCTAAATCTGTGGTGTCAATTAGGTGCCTTTGTGTGTGAGCAGCAGGGGTGTTGAAGCGAGTTGCTGGAGCTGAAGGAAACTCTGAACAATGATACACATTCATAATCCCATACACACACACATACATTGCTCCTATGTTTTGTGGGGATCACACCTCCTTTTGTTTCCCCGCAACAGCCAGTAGAGGCAATGCCCCAGTGCCCCCAGTGTGCTCCACTGCTCTGGCTGAAATGCGCTCCCTGCTCCCCCCCTTGGCTCCCCCACTCCCCCCCCAACAACACTGTCCCCTCGCTCGCTCTGGACTCCCCAGCCGTCGGCCTCCCCCTGACTGGTCCTGACCTGAAATTAGGGCCAGGCAAGCCTCCATGGCCAGGCCAGGCATAAAAGGAGATCTGTGTGTGTGTTTGCGTGTGTGCACCATGGCCCTGAAAGACAGTAGGAGATTATCCCATTCTGTGTGTCCAGTCACCAGTGCAGTATTGACCATGGTGGGCCACCCAGGGAGCGTCCAGCCAGCCGTGAGATGGCCTGATATACATGCTTACTGGCCATGCTAGATTCCCCCACTCTCACCAGGGAGAAGGTCGAGCCCTACAGGCTGGACGCTTTCTAAAGACATCGGAGCCTGTACGCGGAGTGACCAGCCCTCCATACACACACACACACACACACACACACACATTTCAGCATTTCCCTCTGTACAATGAAAGACATTGCCATCAGGTCGTTTTCTGTGTCCTGTGAGGCGAGGCAGAGGTCACTGGGAAGGTGGAAAACCTCTTTAATGGTGGCAATGATGCCATAACACCTATAGATAGAGTTACGGATCATGTCACATACAGTCTGTATACAGTGTACAAGTCTGACAGCGTGGCCTCCTCACGCCTGATGGTGAAGACAAGCGTAAGAAAATGTAGCTTGAGTTGAAAGATAGAATTACTTGTTTCCCTTTTGTTTTCACTACTTACTCGTTTATATTTATATATATATATACTTACATTTCTTTACAGTGTTTAATGATTAATATTTCCTTACAACATCATTTTGATCATTCTAAAATTAATAGCAGTCCATTCATTTTTCCCTATGTTTTTGCTGTACAGTTCTATAATACTGATGTTGCCACTTTTATACCAAGAAATACAGTAAATAGAATAAAAACATTAATATCTGAATTTTTGTGAATTAAATATTTCAAGTTTTTAGGTGCCAAACACATGGATAAATAATGATAAACCCAGCCTTTCACAGTTTATTGAAGGTCTTTCTAACCTGTCCACTACACTGATTTGTAACAGCTCTTTGAGTTGTAAAAACAGCCCCTTATTGACCTAAACAAACCATCGGGGTCAGCTAATTGTCTTTTAATTGCTCAGTTGCTTGTTTGTCGATGGAGAGTCTCTAACATCCTGTTAACAACACAAAGGCCTTTAACAGCAGGACCGAGCTGCACAAAGCTCATTAGCAGTAAAAACAAATAAGAGAATTTATTGGGAGGAGTGTGTGTGTGTGTGTTTTTTTTTTTTACTGCATTTAAACTATGGAAGTGTGGTGTCACAAAATGGCAATGAAAATAACATCATGTCATTTTTTTCTCTCTGTGTTTTGATTTGTTTACCATGACAAGCCAAATGTGTTGAAATAAACAGGCTGGAATTTTTTTTTTTTTAATGATGATTTGTTTATTTCACATAAACAAATTAAAATAATTTACATCATGTTATTTCTGTGATGTGAAGAATAAAACATTTCCCACTATTTTGCTGTAATAAGCGTTTGTTATTTTCCTGTTTTTTTTTCACACATTCTCTGATTGGTTAAATTTGCTCCCAAGGCAAGTTACATAAACACAGGAAAATGCACCAAGCAAGGGAGATTTGATTAATTATACAAAAAGAGAAGGAGAAACAAATCAGCCAAACACATTAAATTAATGTACCATAATAATATAAAATGATGATATTGGTTCAGATGAGTAAGAACTACTGTGCTTAAATTGTACCGGGATTAGCCATGATAATAAGGCCTATATTTTTATGGTGTTTTTTTGAAGTATGTTTCATCATTTTTTTCTTCTTTTTGCTTTCAGAGATTGTGCTATTATATTTTTAATTCCTTAGTTGTTGCACGTTATTGCATCTTCTAAGATATTAACATTAAAAATGAGAGTCTGGGGCGTTTTGGTTAGACACTGTAATATACTCCCAAATACAGTATGGTTTAATTTCCCAAATCGTCTCATTAAATAGTCAGTGTGGAGTGTATTCAAGGCTCTCAGTACTGATGTGTGTTTTATACTGACTCCTTTACACCGCAAGAATATACAATTCTGATTAACAACATGCAATTATACCCACCATTATATAGAGCATCAATTCACATAATACAGTCCAGTGTTTATTGTATCTATTTATTTTACATTCTCATTATGTTGATGTTGACTCAATGTGAATTCATTAACACAATTAGCTTATATGCCTGATCAACAATTACAAAACGACTGGAGCCAGAGCTCTAACACAAAACGCAACATCGTGTGTGCCTCCCCTGAATGAGAACATATGATAAAAGGTGTGTTGGATAAAATGATATAGAGAGAGAAGGTGTTTTTACATTGCAGATGGTAGGTTATATGAAATAGCTCAACCTATTTGTTAGCTTAATATTAATGCATTAGAAGCCAATGAATTTGAGTACATCGAGTTCATGTGCCATCCCAGCGTGCACATACACGAAATTAAATTCTTATGTAAGCGTTCTAATTTCAGACGCCTATGACTGTTTTCACACTCACGAGTAATGAAAGGCTTCGGAATCGTGTTGATGTGATGTTACAGTGTAAAGAAGCGAAATAAAAAAGAAAAAAAAAAGCCATGACGCTGCTGGATTAAAATTCCTTTCTGAGCTTGTTTTGATTTTGGTGAATTAAAACTGTAAAAATTACAAATTAAATCTGTTGTTGTCATTTGGAACTCAGTAACTCTTTGTATCTGTGTAAATTTAAGTGTGTGTGTGTGTGTGTGTATGTGTGTGTGTGTGTGTCTGTGTGTAAGAGTTGTCTCCTTGGCTCCCCTGAACTTGGTGGCCCCCCATCCAGACACCTCATGAAACCTGTAGGCTCAGCCCACAGTGCACACAGAGGAGCTGAGTTGAGGGTAAGAGAGTTTGCCAAAAGAGGGTTATGGTGGAGTCAGGACATGGATGGGTGGGGTTGATGGGTCCAAGGTTATG
>NW_019524777.1:220013-347026 GCF_002814215.2 Seriola lalandi dorsalis
ATGGTGGGGGCAGGTTGCATTGAAATGTCCGAGAACTTGGAGCCTAGTTTGTCATGCTAACTGCAGCGATGCCATTGAATGTGGACACAGGGAGCAGAAGGTTCACAGGACCCCAGCCATTCTCATGCAAAGTCTGTCAGAGCCTTCTCCTTCGTACGTCCACCCACCCACCCCCAGCTTTTACTCTTATAGAAGAAATACATACATGTTTATAAATGGACACACACTAACTAAAGCCAGGGTAGGGTGCCCCTTTCTGTATATATGCTGTGTGTGCAAAACTGTGAAGTTACATGGAGTAACAATGGAAAATAATCTTTAAATAAAAAATAAAAAAAACACGACACCTCTTCCCAAAATATGACTCACTGAAATGAAACTGAATGAACAACAGTGTAATCTCATAGCTTTTATTTGTAAGATACTGCATTTAAGACAATAAAAATTATATTTTAAATATGAAGCAACATGAATGAAGAACTGGTCCTGAGATTGACAACATTTACTAACGAAACCTTGAATCTCTGCAGCGTTTGAGACAACAGAAAGCCTGGGAAAAGGATGGAAAATGAAGGCAGCTGCATACGCACTGTATCATCATAATTACTAGTTGTGAGAAAGGAATGCACCCTAACTCAAATTAACACTCATCTTTAACTTCGAGTCACCTTGACACTACCTTCACAGGAACAAAACTGCCCTCATTTCCTGACTGATTGTAAAAAGTAATTATGTTCCTTGTGTTCCAACAAACACAAATTCTATTTAAATTTCTATTTTGGCATTTCTATTAAATCAGCTGCACTGCCTTGATTCTTATTTCTGCTTGCTGCTGTAGTTTCCACCGCTCACCTCTCATCTGTCTCACCTGATCCAGAGACCGGGGGAAGCTACAACTCATTTAGTGTTAAATCTGTTCAAATGCCAAGTGGTTAAAATGTCAGCTGAGGCCCTAGCACATACACCTATACATTTACTGTCTTTAAATGCAAACACTCCATGCAAATTAATGTGCTACACCCCCCCCCCTCCACCGCCCACTCCCTCCGCCATCAAAACAGTGAGGAGAAGTAACAAGCACATATTCTGAGTGTGTGTGTGTGTGTGTAGGTGCCCAGATTTATGTGCTCAGATTTATGCGTACTACAGTTTCACAACCAGGCATTGAAGGAGTCTCCATTTGTGTGTGTGTGTGTGTGTGTGTGTGTGTGTGTGTGTGTGTGTGTGTGTGTGTGTGTGTGTGTGTATGTGTGCATAAGTGTGAAAATGTGTGTGTTTGTGCCCCCTCATCTGCACTTGGAGCCGCCGTTTGGAGCCTGTATTTGATTGAGTGAAGGCCAACGCAGCCTGAACACTCCCTCTAATGGAAGAGTGGAGCCCAGCAACTCGGTAATGCACTGACCCCAGAGCTTTTACAACGCTGCCAGCCGATAAGTGGCAATATGCTGGATCTTATAAAATTAACAAGACTCAGCTTATGGGGAGAGGGAGCTCGGAGGGTGGCGACGGGAGAGGATGACATCCCTATAGAACTTGTAAATATCTGCATGAATGTAATATTATAGCTGTTCTTGACTGAGTTTTATAGTCACGGCACCACGATCTGATATTTTCTCACTCATTTCTTGGCTTTTTTTAAGGGAACTTTACGGGGAAACCTTTACAGGCCCGTTTATGTTGGATAAAACGTCTCTCAAGGTGTTTTAATGCTGCTGAATTTATGGAAGCTGCCGTGAGGGCCAGGTGCTGGAGAAGCGAACGCTGAGCAGGCCTTTGAACTGTTATCCCACAGCACCACATGGGGTGTGAACATGTGTGTATATGCATATGTTTACCATACATTCTCTCCTAAACCTCCTGCCTCGTGACATCTACAGTATGAGCTCACGGTTAAACAGCTCCTATGCCTGGTTATGCACCATCTGTTGTGTTTTGAGTAGAGAAGGCCACATCCACAGAACCGGTTTTAAGTGCTCAGAAATAGGAAAATGCAAAATGATATTACAGCTGCAGCCACTGTCTCAAAGCATCCGAATCTGATTTACTACTGAAAAAGGCTTTATTCCTGTGTGCCTCCCAGTTTAACCTCCTCACCTTTCTCACACAGGATCAGGCTGGGTTTGTGTGCATTCTAGCCCATATACTGTGCATCTGTGTGAGTGTGTGTGTGTGTGTGTGTGTGTGTGTGTGTGTGTGTGTGTGTTTGTGTGAACAGCTATTGTCTGCCACTGCTCCAGCAAGGGCTTCAAAGTGAATTATTCATGCGAGATTTGAATACATGCAAATGGTTCACTCCCTTCTCCTGGCACAGATCCAGGTTACCTATGGCAACGGCGCCTTCAAGAAGTATCTTTCCACCCCTCCTCCACCTCCTCCTCCTCCTCCTGCTTCTCTCAGGCACCCGCCCTCCGACCATGTTATCCACCCAGTGGTATTGTTTCGATTGTTGCAATACCAGGCTGGGTGGCTGCACACTGTAGGGTGGCAGGATATCCCATAATTCACAGTCAAGGTCATATAGGCAGAGAGGGTGAGAGACAGAGGGATGGGCAGATGGAAGGAGGGCAGGGTCCCTCCATCCAGTCGCTCGGATGTGAAGTTCAGGAGACGACACTCAGTAGCTGGTAAAGAAGAAAAAGCGGTTTCAGGTGGTGAATGATGTTATCACCAATGCGACAGACTGGACACACACACTCACCTATTCACACTTAATCACAGCTCATGCGCATGAACCAGTGCTGCAAAACCGGAGGAAACCGAATGTAGCATACCATACACCAATATCGACTTTATTTATATATATTTGATTCAGTAATCAGTCATTAATAACTGAAAAAATATTTAAACCTTTTAATATTGTATTGTCGGGTAGTATAAAGTTATATTTGATCTAAAATAAACGATAAATAAAGACTAAGACTGATGTGTGTTGCTTCCTCAGTCATGTTTAATCTATTTGATGGAAATATAAACAATGCTGTTTAAGGCTTGAATGTAGACAGAGTGATGGAAAATTTTCATAAATGAATTATTGAAAATCATATTTGTTTTTTTTCCTTTTTATTTTCAACATAATGGCAACTAATTTCTGGGTATTTTTGTTGACTGTGTTACTAAGATTGTTTTTTTTTTCTTTTTTTTTTTCTTTGTTTTTAGCAATACCTTTATAATAGAGTTTAAATAAATAACAATGAATAAAAACATTATTTAGAGACATTATCTCAATTTTGTTAAAGATTTCAGTCATGATTCTCTTACCCGTACTTCCACCATCATTTACCATAACATCTGTGTATAAAGAATAAAAGAAAAATATATAATACATTAAGTATTTATACCATATTTTATTGACTAATTACTCCATGTAATGTCATCAAATATGAATTCACTGGTTTTCTTTTTCACATAATTTTGTTCAGTATCGTAGACACATTAAAAAAAAAAAAAATTTATTTGCACCATTCACAAAGTAACACCATTTTTTTTAACAGAGTGCTTAAATGAAAATACAAGAGTAAAATAGGAGTAACAGTGTCTCAGTGAGCCGAGGGCAGGTCAAGTTCAGGCCATGAGGTGATCAGAGCCTAACTAACCTCCATAATGGTCCAGGACGCACAGGGAGGAACAGCTACTCAATGCTGCCATCTACTGCAAAAGAACGGACATGTTGTGTCACGCACATGTAGGTCAGAAATCATTAATCAAACTGATGCTTTGCGTGTTTTGGTAAGCAGATAAAACATATCGGATATCGTTATTTAATTCTATTTCAAGTCCAGCCTCAGTTCTTTCAGCAAGAAAGGCTGAGAAACAGGTTCACTAAACCTTTGTGGTGTCGTAGCGTTGTCATTAACAGTTATTTTTCAGCTGTATTTTTAAACTCTGTGGTTGTACATGTGAAGGCTGAAGATTGCTGTGTGCCTCATGATAAAAAGAAAACCTATTGTTACTATACAACCCTTACATTTCAGTTTGAAATGTCAATCCGCTCTTTGATGACGCTGATGGTGTGATTACCTTTGCTTATCACATGGCGCCCTCAAGTGGACAAAAGGATTGATCGCTCAGTGTTTTGTATGGACACTTTATTGCATGGCCAGTTATGCTTGAGACAACTGTAAAGTTACATCTTTGGAAATACTGTATTTTGAAATGTACATTAGCAGTTGAAGTATGATAATTATTTACTCAACATGAAACTGAGATCAGTGCTTTGGCATATTTAGATGTTTTTAGGCGCCTTACAATCAAGTAAAAGCAGTGACATAATCTGCACAACAATATGAGAACAGTATAAAAATGAAATCATAATAATATGTATATAAGCCAAAATCTGTATTATATATATTTATCTCTCATATCTGATTAACCTCCACATATTAAACATTATAATATCATACCACACAACCTCAGTGCTGGATGGACAGTGAAACTGTGCAGTCCTGCTGACATGATCACCCTCCTACAATCATTTGTTCCGTCAATCTCAGTTACATCCACACCGGCACCATCATAAAAACTGAAATTTAAAAACATATTGCATAATCACCCCTTTCGTTACCGGGTACAAATCAAATCAATAATCAAGATGGATACAGGATTTAGTTGAAAGAAACATTATAGGTCTAATAAAGTGCAAGCGTTAGATTATCAACACAACACAAACAAATTCCTCCATATTCATCTATCAAAAACAAGTCTTCATCCACTGTTAATCACTTGAGCCACAACGATGGTACCATGATTTCAAAACAAAGTTGTGATTGTGTGAACGAATATTTGAAGTCACTTATTTTGTTCACTCACTCAGCCGACTTTAGATTCTGTGTTTCTGTGTGCACAACAGACCTCCCGTCCACACTCATCCACTCCTCTGACATCCTGTCTGAAGGGAACGGGAGAGTGCAGCAGGACAGCCCTGCACTGAGTGCAGAGACTTATTATTGCCATATAACAGACTTGAACACCTCTCTCATGCCAGTCTCATCTGTGCTTTTTCGCTTCCCCTCTGTCGCTCCTAACCGATTCAGTGAGTAAAGTAGCCCATCTGATGCAATTTGAGCAGAAGGCTGTGCGTGATGTCAAATGTGGTGAAGCTGATCCCCACGGCAACGGGCCCTTTAAGCCAGTTCATGCTCAAGCCTTTGTATAGTCCACGTACAACTCCCTCCTGTGTTACAATCTCACGCATGGTCCCCAGAATTGTGCCGTAGGATGAGCCGGTAACGCCGGCTGTCTGCATGCGCCTACGTACCACGTCCAGAGGGTACGAGGCAGACTGTCCAATCAGGCCTGCGCAGGCACCGAAGGCCAAGCGCTCATGAGGGTAAGGTTGGGATCGCTTCGTTTTTTCTACAGAGAGAGAAGAAAACACAAAGAAAGAAGGAGTTCAACATCTAACATATTCCAAATATTCATCTAAATATGTAAAATTTCACTGCACTGAACTGGATGCAGACATTGAAAGAAAAGGAAAAGTCTTATTTTTCATTACCTGTGTGTAGCTTCTTGAGGGTCTCGTATGTAAAGAATGTGATCCCTGCGTATGGGATGACACCCAGAATAGTGGGGGTGAAACCTCTGTAAAGGGTCTTCACACCTTCCTCTTGGGAGATGCGCACAAAAACATGCATGATGTTGCTGTACCTGTTGGGGGAAAAAGAAGTGTCAGACAACACAAATTATTTAATGTGTTCAAAAACATCTATCACTGCCAAAATGCAGAAACTACATATTTGGTCAATACTGACTTAAGATAAGAATCTGACTTTCTGACATCTGTTTAACCATATCAAAATTATCATTCCATAGAAAAGTGTAATTTGCCAACAATACACCATGTAAAATTTGCAGGAAACAAACATTAAAAACCAAACTGCACTTCGGGTACTGCACTTAAGGCTAACTGGAGTGCAATCTCTAGCTAGCTCATTTACAGGATGGTTTCCTGTAATTGAAAAAAAAAAAACATTTTGATGCTCCAACATTTTAGTAATTTAGTTTGTCATATCACACAAATAATGGAATAGCTAAATATACTACAACACAAACACTGTCCACAAATACAGTATAGTGTCTTATTCTATCTGACAGGGGGCAACACAACATGTTATTGTGAGACATTTAGAAAACTGTTTTGCATTGCAATGGTCCATTTTGTTGTAATGTAAAGGACAACAGTGGGACTAATACTTGTTATGGGAATGTAACAGAGGACAGGAGCTTACATTTCTCTGGCGGTGACGGCCATCCGGGCTCGCACCATGTCCAAAGGGTAGGTAAGCATAGCAGCAGTTGTGCCGGCAAGAGAACCAGCCAGGAAACGTGGGAAAGGAGGCAGCGCTCTGAAACAAACAACACAATTAACGTAAGTAGCAGAATAAAAAAAAAAACTAAGAAAACTTTTTTTGCTGGTTAAAAACACAACACAATCAGAATGCTAGCATGCTCACGACGACAATGCTAGCAGATGTAAAAGTTCGCATTCTTAGTTTACCATGGTAGCATTTTCTTATTAGCACTGAAAACAAAGTATGTTGAGCATAATGGGAATGTCATTAGTTTTGCAGGTATTTGGTCATAAACCAAAGTATTGCTTGATGAAAAAACAATGTTATTACAACACATCCTCCAGAGACCATGAATTTCCTGAGGAAATTTCAAGGCAATGCATCCAATTGTTCTCGATTTATTTCAGTCAAAGTTGACACCCGACCGACCTACACTGATATCCGTAGAGCCACGCCGCTAGCATGACTAAAAACCTCTAATATCTCAATTAAATCATCACTACTGACAGAAAAGTTCTTTACTCACTTTCCCTGGTAGCCGAAGTAGTTCCCCAGTAGTTTTTTGTACTGTTCGTGGGAGCAGAACTGGATGGCAGCATAGGGCATGACCCTCACCATGGTGGCAGAGTTTCCCCTCCACAGACTGAGCAGCCCATGCTTCATGTACGTACAGTAAATGAGCCTGAAAGCCTCCTGGGTACAACAGACACAGTATAGCATGTTGGTTAGGAGCAGAAGTCCTTCATATTTTCCACACTGAATATTCTAATAATCAAAGTATGCTCAAGATTTTCCCACTGAATAATTAAATGTACAGCCGCACATTAAGTTTGTATGAGAGTGTGTGAAAAAGGATGTGAGATAATTATTTCTGTCATTGATTAATTGATTTATTTGTCCAGCATTAATACATTCTACCTATGTACTGCCTATCATTACACCCTCACACTAGCTTGGTAAATCCAGAATGAATCAATGATTGATTTTCTAATAGAATAGACGACTGAACTCACCTTAGCTGAGAATCTTTTGGAGGACACTGTGAAACAACAACATACACAGTAAATCTCAGGGTTTAACAACACACTCTCCCATGTAGGCTAAACATCTACTAAGAGGATTAACAATTACTTAAGAACAGTTACAAAAGTCAGTGAAAACTTTGGTACAAACAGAAAAACAGTAGTTTGATTTTCTGTGGGGAGTAAAAACAAAAGTGAAGTCACTTACATATATCCTATTTATCTGTATATTCTATATTTGAAAAGCTAGTGTCGTTCTTGCCTTGGAAAATGATCTTGGTCCGATCCAGAGGTGCAATGACCGTTTTTGCCACAGCTCCAGCAAACGCACCACACAGCAGGGAGTCCAGAGCAGTCCACCTGGGCCTCAAGTCCTGTTTGTACACACAGACATGTTTATATTGCACTATGAGACATTTTGTCACATGACAAGTTAGATATCTTCAAGACTGTACAGTGGTTATGTAGTATGGACAAAGAAAGTTTAATCATTTATTTCTCTTTATTTGCATGTTTGGTCTCCACAAGCAAGTACCACAAACATATGTTTAACAGCACAGTCACTCCCATGTCTATCACTCAGCAATGATAACAGCAAACAGCAGCAAAACGGAACATTGAAATCTGCTCGTGGATTAACGCCAGAGTGACTCAACTGTTTGTGACAGAATCACAAGAGATAACACCAACCTGTGTGTGAAGTTGAACCATTTGTGTGTTTGTGTGTGTGTGTGGGTGTGTGTGCGCACTCGTTCAGCTGGAAGGGACAGTTGAACCCAATAAAGAATCTCACTGACTGATAAGAACAGCTTTTGGCACGTATAACATACACGTTTCACAACTTCAACCAGAGAGGAGGGAAGACATGGTTTAGGATTTCATTCATTTACATGTATAATTAGATCTATAAATCATATAACTATTACAGCTTATTATTGTCTGAGGTTAACTGCAGCCAACTTTATTGTAAAATTTGGCATTAGTCAGGCACTGCTCATATCTTAAAATAAGCTTAATTTCAGTGTTATGAAGACGTCTTTATAAACAAATGTAAGTATATATATACACATATATATATATATATATATATATATATAAACTAAAGTAAACAAGGGTCAGGATTCTTATTATTCAGTGCTACTTACTGCATTACATTGTAAACTAAGGCCAGCTTTAGATTAGCGGGCACCTCCCTGCTATTTACAGCAATGTACTGGGAGAGGCATGCCCTTCTAAAGTATGGATAGTACCAGGAAAGCTCTCCTGCATGTCACAACAACAGCCAGGACACACTGAACACAGCCTGACAGTCAAACAGTATGGTCTGTTTTATGGCTGAAAGAAATCATACCACAAAGGAATTTATGTTACTAATAATAATAATAATTTTTATAGCACCTTTCAAGGTACCCAAGGCTGCTTTACAGGGAAAGAAACACCGAATGAATAAAGAACAAATAAATGAAAACAAGACGAGCAGAATAGGGATGTTCTCTTTAAATGCATCTGTTAATACACACAGCCTCAAAGTTTTACACTTTTACAGGCTGACTGACCTGGTTTTACTACTTTCTGGTCCATGATTAGAGTCTGCCTCAATTTCCAACATGTGCTTTTGTAAACAGGGTCAGAAAAAATGTAGTCCAACAACAACTTGAAAAGCAGTTCATGCCCAAACTGCTCTAACGTGTCAAAACAGGTGCTACATTTAATCCTCTGTGCTCAAGCATAACATGTTAATAAGTCATAAAGGGAAACAATACTCACCTTTGCCTGGCTGGTAGGCGGCAGAGCCAGCACCGTGGCCTGGGCCACGGGCAGACGGCTCTGACGGTCGTGCACACGGTGGGCCATGTGTGCCCTTCACGAAATACCAAGGCTGTTAGACACTCAGTCAGTCATTCAGGAAAACACTCTGTAGATGATATTTACAGGAGAAAATATGTTTCTGGCAAACAAAGAGATACTTCTCTATACAAAATGAAAGCGCGCCGTGTCGTACTGTCTCAGTATATTTAACATTAAGGAGAGTAAGTGATTACACGCACGCCCATACTCTACACAAACAATCGGCCTGGCTTGTAAACAGGGTATTGCATTACAAAAAAAACGATCCATCGTTCTTTTCCAGCACAGAACCAAATATATAGTTAATAATAATCAAACATCACAGCGGCGCACTTGTCAGTTTCCTAAATGGGGGCAGATAATAACTTAGTGACCACACCTCAAATAAATAAACTGCGAATGATAGTTCAAAGATAGTACAAATAATATAAAACATATGAACAGGCCTATGCATCGTTGTTGTGGTTACATACATAGGTGCAATTTTGTTACCTTCGTTTGTGTGCAAAAGGGCCCCGTGTTTACAGATCTTCGCTGTGTTATATCAGTCACCAGTCTGCCCTGCAGATTCTTCCACTCATTTCTTGTTTGCTCGCTGGAGGCTTGTCAGTCGCTGTTATTAACTTGCCACACGCTGCGGTGTGTTCGCACGTCTTTTCACGTCGTAGACGTCTCTGAAGATGATTGTAAAAGACAGGTGTCCAGCTGCAGCGGAGTGTGTTGTGTATTTATAGCCGATGCCTTCATGGATATTCTGCTCAGAGCTGCTGCCTGGTTCTGCGCACAAGATTGTTTGGGCTTTTCAAGGTCTTTAAGAAAGTGGGACAACGTATTCTGTATTTTGGACTACAATACCCAAGAGCTAATCCTAGTAGTCGGATGAAATCTCGCGGGTTTATCCACAACATTGGGTTGCCAGGTTTGTTGATGATGTAGAACCAACGTGGACTATATTTAGTTCATATAAACTTGCCATTCTTTTAATACCTTTTCTTACATGCAGAACCTTTAGTCAGAGCAGTCTCCCCACAAACAACCACCACATTTAAACTAATTGTATATTGTTCATTTTCGTTTATTTCAGTTAAAGAAAGAATACATTCATTTTAAAAATTAAATGTATGTAAAGACATTTGAAACTGCCTCATGCATGAATAGTGAAATATAAATAGAGGTATCTTTCTTTGATTAAGAATTCATAAATTAAACTAATCACCATTTTATCAGTATTGCTTTTCAAGAGTTCTACCATTGCGTTTGATGTGATTACTTCTTTTTCGGGATTCCATATAGTAGCTATTCTGGAAAGTTTGATATGTTAGAGTTACGATGAGGTTTCTTTTGTACAAAACAAATTGTACATATTATATTATGTTGTATTTTATGTGATGTATTTTTTGTATTAATCAAAACAAAATTACAGATTATAATTTCCCAAAGTCCATTATTAAATTGCTTGGTTTGCCTGACCACCAATCTGGAGGCCAAAGTTATTCAATATACAATGATATGAAGACAAGAAAGAGATCAAGTAAAATGATTCATTTAAATAATGATCCCTCTTAGAGTGTTAAATAACTGACTGTACATTCACCTTTTGATGTTGACGTTATGGGTAACCTACAGTACAACATATGGTTGGCTGATGCTCATCATTGGGTTTGTGTTGCATGAAACCTCAAAAAAAGTAAGAGTCACAAGATATAAATTACTAAAAACACAAGTGCCCCACAATAAAATAGCTGCAGCCCTTGAGAAAATATATTCACTTGCCTTCTTTTTATAAAGGTGCTTTTTTATGTAAAATATTTCTAACTTGGCAAAGACTTATCTTTTGTATGTGGTCAGGGACTAAAGATGAAAATTTGCCTTTTGGCTAACTGTGGCATATTGTCAGAAATGTAATTGATAGGCATTGTCCCTGTCATATACATACACTAAACTAGTGCGTGTATTATACGTTTATTGTTTATTACGTGTAAAAAAGAAGAAATACAAACAAAATGGATGTATTTGGGTCTTTATACGCTTTGACTGAGCTTTTTACCTGACTGACCGAACCTGGCAACCCCGGAGTCTGGCTATAGCGCTGAAAAACTTGTTGTTGTGGGGGAAAATGGCGTCAAACGTAGAGGCCCCGGAGCGCTGGTACCTCGCCCTACTCGGCTTTGCGGAGCATTTCCGAACCTCCAGTCCACCCAAAATTCGGCTCTGTGTGCACTGTCTCCAGGCTGTGTTTCAGTTTAAGCCTCCGCAGAGGATCGAGGCCCGGACACATCTTCAGCTGGGCTCGGTTCTCTACCACCACACGAAGAACAGCGAGCTGGCCCGCAGCCACCTGGAGAAAGCGGTGAGGGACGTTTGATCTGGGAAAGAGCGGGGATGCAGCGGGGAAAGGGACGATTGTAGGCCGCAGCAGCGAAAACAGCGAACGGCGGAAGTCTTTAAATAGCTGCCCATTCAGGAAGGCTACATTTTTGGAGAAGTTAAAATACAATATTTGTTAGTGTTGTATTTGGTCAGCTGTATTGTTTAGTATTCGTCCCGACACGCTTTCGTTCTTTCTCTAGTGTTAATCAAGTAAGCCGCTGTATGGGATTATTACTGCTTCATAAAGATTGCAAACACTGGTATGACGCCGCTAACATTTTCCATCTTTTGTTTTGCAGTGGTTTATATCGCAACAAGTCCCGCAGTTTGAAGATGTCAAATTTGAAGCTGCCAGCATTTTGTCTGAACTCTTCTGCCAACAGGTAAACCTTTTTAAAATAACGTTAACATTCATTATTTTCGTGAGGTTTAAGTGATGTTTGGTTATCTACATACATTCATCACTTCTTACCATCAAGTGACCTCGACAGGGTCCTGGAAAGTGTTAATTTCATTGTGTTACATGCATGGTAGGCTGAACAATGTTGATCACTATTGATTATTAACTATTGATCCTGCTATTGATCCTTGTGATCAATTTTCAGAATTTGGTGGACTCTGCAAAACCCCTGCTGCGCAAGGCCATCCAGATTTCACAACAAACACCGTACTGGCACTGCAGATTGTTGTTCCAGTTGGCGGTATGTATAAGTATAAAAGTGTCCCGGTGGGGATGACATATTGTTTCACTCACTCAACTCATTTCCATATGCTGGTACAGAAGTGTTTTTAAATTAGAGCAGATTCACAACAGCCTTAATTCAAATATGGTAACTAGTCTGAGAACAGTTTGCTCACACTTTCACTTTGTATGTTTTTGCTAGTCTTGACTTTGTGTCCAAACAGTAAGTGAGTCACAAGTGATGACACTAATTTTGTATTGTCTCTTTCAGCAACTTCATACACTGGAGAAAGACTTGGTGTCAGCATGTGACCTCCTGGGGGTTGGAGCTGAGTACGCCAGAGTGGTGGGCTCAGAATATACCAGGTAAATATCACTCAATCTACTACTGATTGCATATTTAAGGCTTTTAGGGGTTAGTATATGACACCCCCAATTTCAATATTAATCTGAAGCACATAAAAACAAACTATTCCTAGCCCAAGTACAGGTAATTTGTAATTTTTGAGTCTCAGTCTATCCGTTACACCCACAGTGATCCACTTTGCTTCTGTTTCTCTGTTCATGTAGAGGGGTTTGCCATTTTAAAGGCTATCTCAAACCAGATAGTGGGAAGTGGACTATGAAACTCTTGTACAGCAAGTCTGTTTTGTTGCTGACTTCTCAGTCCCTCTACAGAAGTGCAAGTGTCACAGAATATATGACACATCATGTATGTTTATCAAATTAGATATCCTAAACCTAAGATTTGTTAAGCTACTTCGCAAATTAAAATTTTGACCTGTAGATAAAACTACATTTTCCTCACACTATGTTTTCATTGTGGGTTCAGACAAATCACATACACAAAACATCACTGAGTTCGCATTGATTAGAAAATAATGAATTCTCATTTTTTACATTTCATTCAACATAAAATGTTGCTGTTGTAAAATTTTTGTGATAGACACTTTTTACCAGCTCTGAGAAAGTACATTTTAATATGAGGTTGTCTTTGATCTGTCCGCTTGCTTCAATGCAACTGTGGCACAAAGTGTTTACAAATGTTGACTGAATGTAAGAACTTCAGAGGGAAAAACTGACCTGATGTTTTTGCTTTTTTTAGGGCGTTGTTTCTCCTTAGTAAAGGAATGGTGAGTCTTCTGTTATACTTCACTTTATGTGTGCTGTTACACCATAATAGTATTTGACGCTTATATTTCTTCCCAACACAGTATTACAATTTTTCCTCCTTCTTTATGTGACTGTACAGCAAAAGCATAATAACACTTATATATACACACCAGTAATGGTGCCACCATTTAAGTTAAAATTAACAAAAGCAACATCAAATTCTGTAAATGTTAATTTGGGTGATGTTTCTTCTTTTTTTAGTTGCTGCTAATGGAGAGGAAGCTCGGGGAGGTGCATCCTCTGCTCACACTGTGTGGAACTATTGTTGAAAATTGGCAGGGAAATCCGATCCAGAAGGAGTCCCTCAGGGTCTTTTTCCTCGTCCTACAGGTCACACACTACCTGGATGCTGGACAGGTAGGGAATCCATTCACGAAGAGTTAGAAAAAGTAGAGTTAAGTTGTAGGGGTTTAAATGACACAGTGTCTATTAACATATGGGGGTCAGCATGCATGCTTATATTGGTCTTGGGGATATAGAAAGGATGTCTGGGTGTAAAAAGCTACCGTGAGGTAAGAAATAATTGTTTATCGTGTCCCATTTCTCCCCAGGTGAAGAGTGTGAAACCGTGTCTGAAGCAGCTACAGCAGTGTATCCAGACCATCTCTACACTCCATGATGATGAGATTCTGCCCAGCAACCCAGCTGACCTCTTCCACTGGCTGCCCAAAGAGCACATGTGTGTCCTCGTCTATTTGGTAAGGCCACTTCCCTCTTGCAAAACTTGCATATAGCCTCTTTAAAAAACACCCTGCCTCTCACTTGCAAAATCATATATTTACACCATGGGACTTACAAAAGTTTTTGTTTTTTATCATGCACTTTATTAGGAATTTGTTTACGGTTTTAAATGTATACTTTTTTTTTTTTTTGTAATTTTTCAGGTGACAGTCATGCACTCCATGCAAGCAGGCTATCTGGAGAAAGCCCAAAAGTACACAGACAAGGCTCTTATGCAACTAGAGAAACTAAAAAGTGAGTTATCCCACTTCCTGTGTGTTTCTAAGAAAAATCAACATGAATAAGTAAATTATAAGTAATTGTGTTTTTTGAACAGTAAAACACATCTTTGCCATTTCTTTGTGGACATTTTAAAAAATATATCTTCATGTTTCAGTGTTGGACTGCAGCCCCATCCTCTCTACCTTTCAAGTCATTTTACTGGAGCACATCATCATGTGTCGACTCGTCACGGGCCACAAGGCCACTGCATTACAAGAGGTAAATTGTTTCTGTTTTCATGGTCAGTTATTGGGTTTTGTTGTATTTGATTTGTGACAATATGCGAAAGATGCAGTCTAGCAAAATCCAACAGCATGAAGAGCTCAGTTATGTAGCATCTCACAAAAAAGTGCAACTATTTCCCTGCTTCAATGGGCATGTGAAAGTGAACACTGGCTCTCTGTTCTGTCTGCCCAGATCTCACAGGTGTGTCAGCTGTGCCAACAGTCCCCCAGGTTATTCACCAACCATGCTGCTCAGCTTCACACGCTTTTAGTGAGTATTTTAAACATAAACCATCTTTCACAATTGTTTGTAGAACTGTGCTTGTCAGAAAGTTAAAAAAAAACACAGAAAGTTGGAGGACATGGCTAAATACTAAAACTGTTATTTTCCTATAATGTTGACTGAAAACAAATGTAATTAAGAAATATTTTTAGTGGTAATCTTTCTGTTTTACTTTTTTGAATCACCCTACATTCATAACTATGAATTTATTGTTTCAAAATGCTTTCTCATTCAAAATACTCTGACCTTAAAAGAACATACTTTTAAGGAAACATTTTCAGCAGAAAAGCAAATGATAAAAACAGACAGCTAGCATGTTAGCAACAGTAAGAAAATCATTTTTATTACATTTTCATTGAATGAATAAACAAACATTGAGTATCAAGAGGCAAGAACCGAACTAAACTATAATTAAACACATATCGATATAAGAATTTTAAACAATGGTAAAACTATGAAACTTTAGTAAACATGTCAGGAACACCAAAACACAACAAGTGACATCACTAATAGTCAATCTAACGCATGTCTTTCCTCCTGCTCTTGCCATATCCCAGGGTCTGTACTGTATCTCAGTGAACTGTATGGATAATGCAGAGGCACAGTTCACTACGGCCTTGCGGGTGAGTACGTTGTGATTTTGGTGCATCTCCTCTGATACTGTCACCAGTATCTTCTTCTCTCCTCTGGTTTACACTCCCCTTCTTCTGCTGTCGTCTTAAACGTGTCTGTATTGTTGTTTGTGTTCCAGCTCACCACACACCAGGAACTGTGGACGTACATTGTAACCAACTTGGCCAGTGTCTACATAAGGGAAGGAAACCGACACCAGGAGGTCAGTAAAAGTAATAGTGGGTCACGTCTTTAAATCACAACAGTGTAATGTAGAATCACTTCCAAAAGAAGCGGTTAGTGTCAACTATATTATTACTGTGGTTTAATTTTTTTATTCATCCTTACCAAAATATCAGCATTGTGAATGGCTTGTCACAGATATATCGATATTGGCAAATCTATTGGTCAAGAGTAACAAGAAAATGTCAAATACTCATTTTATTTTATGGTAATGTAAAAACAGTGTTGCCATTACATAGTTTGTCCACCAGAGAGCACTTATGCTTATTTTTCATTTGTAAAATGTCCCAAACCATACAGTGCTTTGATATCCAAATTTGAGTGATCCTTATCTAAGGTCTAAGTAAACGCGCAGAGTTTGAAGTAACCTTTGGGGAAAAGGACACTCTAAAAGCTGTGAACATATTTCCTTTGTGTTTGTTCTGCAGCTGTACAGCCTCCTAGAGAGAATAAACCCAGACCATAACTTCCCAGTAAGGTAAGAAGCGTGAGGGTTCCTAAAATATGCATATGTTGCAACAACACTTTAAATTAAAACAATGCTTTTTGTTAAAACAACTTGGTCTTTGTCTTTGATTCAGCTCCCACTGCCTCCGCGCTGCAGCCTTTTACATCAGGGGACTCCTCTCCTTCTTTCAAGGACGCTACAACGAGGCCAAGTATGACAAAATTTAAATGGACTCGTGCAAACACACCTACAGGTCCACCCCGCACTCATACATATTTATATGTTTTTGTGTTGCAGACGTTTCCTAAGGGAAACCCTGAAGATGTCTAATGCTGAGGATCTGAACAGACTGACTGCCTGCTCTCTGGTTCTGCTGGGCCACATCTTCTATGTACTGGGAAACCACAGAGTAAGACCAAATGCATGACAAATGGGTCTCATATTTGCACTAAAGCTAATTTTATATTCATTTTACACTTTTTGGGCTATGAATTGAGTGTTTATAACAGGTGTCATAACAACCAGGTCACCAGAGCAGAACATTTTTCCTTATCTCATTTAATTGACGGGTAACGAGGTAAGACAAAATGTTCTGCTTATCCAATCTCTTCTTGTTTACCTTCTTGATGTGCAAGTGGTGCCTCATTTATAAAGCCAATTATACATTCTTCCCAAAAAAGAAGAACTGTACACTGATAAATTATTTGGTTTTGTATGACTGCCCATCACTTTTTATAATAAATCACAGTGAACTTGAACTGATTTGCCTTTACGCAGGCCTCATATCCCAGTATGCCAGGTCCTACAGTTGATCTACATCTGTTGGTTGATACAGAAATGTAATGAGTGGCAGCATGTCACAGCAGCAGTGAATGAAGCCACCTCAGGGGAGCTGGGGAACTCTTTTAATGCCTACAATGTTTATAAATAAGGCTTCCAATCTGTGCTGTTTCCACCTTTTTTATTGTTTGCCCTCTTCTCCTTCAGGAAAGCAACAACATGGTTGTACCTGCCATGCAGCTGGCCAGCAAGATCCCTGATATGTCTGTTCAACTCTGGTCTTCAGCACTGTTGAAAGGTACATGATGACCTCCTCCCTTAACTCGTGAACCATTATTTATGTTCTGTCACATGTAAACATTCAAATGAAAGCACAAACTTTTCCTGACCTTTTACTGTGGGAATACTTGACTTTGCCATCACATTTGAAGCACAAAATCTTTTTTCTCAAGATACAAGCTGTGGTCAAAGGTAGATTTTGACAATGTGTTATGCTTGCAGACTTGAACAAGGCCCTTGGGAACACTATGGAT
Source organism: Seriola lalandi dorsalis (assembly GCF_002814215.2). Lineage (NCBI taxonomy): Eukaryota > Metazoa > Chordata > Actinopteri > Carangiformes > Carangidae > Seriola > Seriola lalandi. The sequence continues at coordinate 237,524 of NW_019524777.1, forward strand.
GCCCATGAAGCAGCCCAGATGCACCAGAACTTCTCCCAGCAGCTGCTGCAGGACCACATCGCTGCTTGCAGCCTCCCTGAGCATAATCTCATCAGTGTATGTCATGCAGATTAACGTGTTTTTCAAAGTTTACATATTACTCTCCATTATCTCTTCTCACTCTAGTACCATGTTGGATTTACATATTTAGACGTTCATTATATTGCGTCTATTTCTGTGTCTATGTGCTGTTGTGCCGAGATAACAGTATTTCTCTCTGTTTTCCAGTGGACTGATGGCCCTCCTCCTGTCCAGATCCAAGCCCAGAATGGCCCCACCACCAGCCTCGCAAGCCTGCTATGAGGAACCCTCTGTCTCACATATCACAGTAGCTGGTACATTACCACAAGCAACAGACTGATGCCTAACAACCTGCTATCAGACTACTGTAGCTGAGGTTTGAGAGGATTTTAACAGGTGACATACTTTGAGCCTTCTCTTTATTAGCTTCTCAAGATTGCTTCCTGATTGTCTGCTATTACATTTTTAATTACAACTACTGTTGTACATGTATTTCATCCTCCCTGATGGCATGGATGCTTACAGGGTGTAGGGGCAAGGTTGGACTCTTGATTAGAGTAGTGAAGGACACGCAGCGACTTGGAAGAAGGCTTCTTTGCCTCTGATATAGAGAATCCTTCTCTACATTCGACAGGTTTCTTTTCCATTTGTTGGAAAAACAATGGGGTAGATAGGTGGGCAGTAAAGAAATGTAGAAGAAATTAATTTATTCATGTTGATATTTTTGTAACTGTTGGTAAATATTTTACATCTTGCCTTTTTTGTATGGATGCTGTTTTTCTTTTCATGCATGGAAGTTACTGATGTGGACTCCCTGTACAATAGTTTCTGACCTGGGTTTCTAACATTAAATTCTTGGTAGATAATTTTTGCACAAAATCCATATTAGAAAAAATAGAGACCTCTTGTAATATATTTTCACAGAATAATCAGTTGAACAGTTGGCAGTGTACATTATTTTGGGACAGTGCACAATCAACTGTGTGCAGTTCTTCCTTTGACCAGAAGATGCCTCTGTTGGGTCTGTTAATGAGCAACGTTTAATTACTTTTGGATTTTATATCATTTCGTGGCTATGAGGGTTGCCACATACCTTTTTAAAAAAATACACACACACATTTAACTGATGTATTTTTTTGAAGTTCCATAATATATGAATCCCTGTTGATTTATTAATTTTTACAAATTGTGTTTAGACTTTTGGAGCTCACAATAATCTTCAGATATTCAAAAAGTGAATTTATTTTATTTTGTTATATTTTAATTTGTCCTGATAGATCTACTAAATGGTTTCTTTACAGTATGTTTGTATAGATTCATCACTTGTTGAACCTTTATTGTACAGTGACTTTTTATAAAGTCAATTTAGTAAAGTGTGATATGTATTTTTAGCTATCCTATGTAGAAATCTCAATGCTTGGTATTTAAGGCACTCTGTAAGGACACAGTTTAAGCTTGAGTACTAGCCATATTCTATCCAATGCCTACGTTTTTAATGCTTATGTTGTTTTCAATAATTTTCCAATAAAAATATGATTGAAAGTTTGTAATTAACTGATTTCCCTTTGACTTTGTAGACATAACAGTTGAGTGTATTGAATCAGTTGTGTTGGGTTTTATGTTTAAGCTGGTTTAGGGCCTGTATGTATAAGAGATATGCTCAGTTAATTATGTTGATTGGACAGGCACTATCTACATACATACAAGCCTAACCAAGCCAAACTGAGCTACTCATCCTACTCATTACGTTCGGACATGGTAAACACTGCAAAACAATGGGAAAGAAACTGAGTGAATACTAGTGGCTGTATGATGCATAAATCACCAACTACTGTGGTAGTTACACCAAGAGTTAGTGGTGAGCATGTCTTACAAGCAGTCTTCAGGTGGTGCTAGAGTTTTTAAGGGTATCCACATTGTTAAAGTCTATATACTCTTTAATTCTTTTTAGTTTAACTTTCTGTACATTTATTAAAAACAAGAACCAACACTTATGGAAGAAAATATATAAGGATTTTAAAGTCTACATAAATATATGTGACCGGAATGTACCATCAAAATCATTCCAGTGTACGACTAAGTCAGTTGTTAATTATAACTGAATTTATGTATTTCCAAAACAATTTATAAAGTGTCATTTGTCATGAAATGATGCAGTTGCAAATGTGATATCAAAAAAGAGTCAACAATTAACGGTTCAGTTCCTTAATTTGAGAGTGTAATGTTTGACTCACTCCAATCTCAGATCTTGTGCTCTACTGGGACGTGTTCACAAGATCTATTAAGATATCGGTTATGCTAGTTCTCATTCCAGCCTTTGTCAAAGCGTAAAACAACTGTCCTGTTAAGTAAAGAGTCCCTCCTCTTCCTTTTTTTTTGTCTTGTTATGTAGGGCCAAGACAATGATTAGGGTTGCTCAATGGGAAAGCATTCATTTGCACCACTCAGAAGTGCATTATGGGACAGTAAACTAAGTCTACTCTACACTCAACCTTTTATGTATCCTCTGGGGTCAACTGAACAAATACAAAGCAGACCCTGGACTGCTATGATCCAGTATGTAGCTGTCCCAGTGGCAAGGACTTCTGTGCTTCACCTCCATTCATGCACTCGTTCAGTATGGAGAGGTGAAAATTGAGGAAAGGGCTGCTGCTCTCATGCCACCTTTGCTACATGAAGCAAGCCCCGTGGAGCAGCTTGAATAGAGACAAAACTCAGAACACTACCTCCATGTTGTAGTTAAGGATGCCAGAATCGTCTGCATTGTTATCTCCCTGGCTTGAACCTCTACAAGGCTGTCTGACTGCAGGTGGAGGTGATAAACTCAGCTTCAAAGGTAATCATGGCAGTCTGAACATCTCTGCTATTAGCCAAGATACTGGAGGTTTCAGTTAGTGAGGATAACCACAGGAATTCACAAAATCACAAGCTGTGCCTACAGAAGTGACCTGGCATAGTTACCAAGTTGTGTAGTCCAGTTATGTCACATGATGTGTTTGTGTGTCTGGGTTGACTGGGTAAACAATGGTACACAATGGCAGGTAAGGAAGTAGCTGAGTAAAAGAAGGCACTTTATGCACATGTGCATGCACACACAAACCATATGCACATATAAGGAATACTGTATGTGAAAAGTAAACACATCCCAACAGGAGACACTCACATGACATTTAACATACTGTCCTGGTAAATATAATATGCAAAATGTGAGTTTTTTCATGAGAACAAATGTTCTAAAATACACAGAATAAAGACCATATGGACTACAAAGCACAAAATAAAGGAACACATGTATACACCTGTGACCAACTACATTATCATTGATAGAAATTAAAACACCTAAAATGAAAGAGTTAAATGGATACATCACTTTTTATGTTTATCTTTGTTTAATATGCGTGTGTGAAAATCTTATAATCATAATCCTTTGTTTTATGTTTTAGGTCCAGTATGCATGAACAGAGAAACTGAAACGTTTCTTTGACAAGCAAGCACAACATTGTCACACAAGTTTTCAGTGAAAACACTACAGGATCAGACTACATTTACAATAGGTCATCATACAATGAAATTGTATTATTTACTCTTTAAATTGGATTCGTGCAGGAGTTAAGTTCCCATTCAATAACTGCCCTGCCCTTGTTTGTGCTGTCCCTATTTCTGCAGTACTTCCGTCTAATAGTTCCAAACGCAGCATTTTCCCTCTAGCTCAGCAGTTGGAAACTTAACATTTCCGAGGTGTGTATGAACGCAGCATGACGCCGCCTGTGGTGGCTCATTACATTATCTGGCAACCGGAGTGGCAGCGGACAGAAGAGAGGGGATCCCCGGGATTTTTACACCGAAGCCAGCTAAATACCGACACCAAACATCTGAAAATCGCGGGGGAACTCGGTTAAGCTCCTCCTAGACTTCGTAAGTTCATGTATTTCATCATCATATGAACTAATCCATTATTTTAATTTTCAATTAAATTATGACGACGAAGGAAGTTTCTCTATCGGTGTTAGCTCAGCTAACGTAAGTTAAGCTAGCTAGCATAGCTTGATCGCAGCTAACGTGCAAGGTAACAGTGTGTGTGTCGCTCAGCGGCACACATACACCTACCGAGCACTGACTGCCGGGAACAAACCGCCTCAAAAAGTCGAGCAATATTGAAAGTAACTTCCTCAACAAACTTGTTTAAAGATGCTCTAATAGTAAGATATATTGTAAGTTGTTTATTTTCAATTGTATATATCGAAGCGATGAAACTCTTAGAGAAAGTGGTGCTTTTCTGTACATAATTAACGCTCGATTATTTGTGAATAAATTTAGCGACTGTCTGTCTGGGCAGACGAGTGTCCAGGGAGTTAGCGTTAGCAGGCTAACTTAGCTCGATAGCTAGCCTGTTAACACTAGCGGCTCAGTGAGACGGGGTCAGTTTCATTGTCTGTCTTGTATCGCTATTTGGACGCAGACCGACATCAAAGCTTAAAATCATAATTCATATCATCATATTTAAAGGAGCGTGTGCGCTAGTGTCCAGTCACTGTCCTTGATTCCGCGTAATCGCTGATAACCACAACTGGCTGTTAGCTCCCTTTAGATAGCCACTGGTTTTGTAGCCGGACAGATGGACAGGTTGTTGTTGGCAAGCCAAGTTAACGTTAGCATAGATAGCCTGTTGTTGTTGATGGGTAAGTTGGAAATAGGTAGCAATTCTTTACGGTAAAGTTGGCTCACTAAAGTTTTTTAGCACCATAAACAGTATTGCCACCGGTTAGTGCAAAGCTGGCCGCTTTCCTAGCTGTGGATGGGTATGATTATGGCTTTATGAGCCACTGATCTCAGAACTTTGTCAGATTAGCTCAACCGTGAAAAGCCTTTTTATGGAGGCGTAATGGTGGACGGTTGTGCCTCCGTCGGAGTGAGTGTCTGTCTGTCCACCACGGGTTAGTCGCTATTACCTACGTCAGACCATAAATAACCAAATGCCTACTTTGTGTTTGTACCAGAATATCAGTGTTAATTCACCACAATCAAATCCCATTAATCTCGTAATGTATGTAATGAGATGTGTTACTTTAGAGTATAGAAGTATGCCCTATAACTACTATAACGATGATTTCCCACTGAACTCAAACGTATGAAGGCATTCCTGTGGTTTTAATCATTTGATGTTACTTGTGAGATTTCCTGTTTGTAAGGTATATCTGAATTATTTAGGCTTGCGATGACTGTTGGGGCTCTGCATTTAAAGATTCATTTAGACAGTTACCTAAATCTACAGCAAGTTATGAACCGTGGGTTATGTTGTTTGAGTGGACACTTCAAGTCAGTATTCAACTGTCTTTGAGGTGTGTTTAAACTGAACAGCAGTGTTTATATCCCTACCTCTGCTGAGCAAGTGCCCTCCTTTTAGAGCAAGCAGACAGTTGGCACCCTTGGCTATTGATGGGGGACACATGTCGCTTCGCATTTTATGATGGGCCTTCGATTTGCCTGAAGAGGGGTGCCTCTTATGAAAACCCTCCTGAGAGTGATGTGACCAGACAGGCATGACTCGAGATCCACTCTTATTCTGCTGCATCAGGACTGAAACTTTTTAAAGACACATCTGTTTTTTCCATGACACTGTATTTTTTTCAGCTTTTGTCATAAGTAAGGCTCAAAGGAACCCTGCTTATTGTTGCCATTGTTAAGTTTATTATTGTTATATTAGCCTTGGTATTTGCAGGTCCATTTTTCTGGAATTTAATCTTGCTGTAAGTGTTTTTTCAGTTGTGCTGAGTTACAACCTGTGCTGTTCAACTTTAATGCTGAGCCATGGGCATGAAAGTGAAGGATCAGATTAAATTATTTTTTACATCCAATTTATGATTGTTATGTTAATGTCTCTAAATTGGGGGGGGGGGGGGGGGGGGGACTAGATGTACTCACTCCATTGTGTTTTGTTGTTCCTTTTTTTAGATAGAATTTATGGGCATGAGAGAGATTCAAATGGAGATCACATCTGTTTCACACAACCCTGACCAACGACAGTGAATCGTGATGTAATTTATCCCCGGGATATGTAACAGTCCTTGCATTAGTTTTTGTTTTTTACCAGTTCTAATGATTATCAACAACATGTAGACCTAATACTGGTGATAACTCTCTGCAGGGTAGTAGTGGCATAGTGCTTATTGTTTCCATCCATTCACATCTGGCTGAGGCGTTACAATAACAATATCTCTATAGCTCACTGCGGGGCACACAGCAGCCTGTTTGAGTGTGAGCACAGTCATTGTGAAAAGGTTAACCGGAAATGCTGCTGAAACCAGGCAGACTCAAATTGTGGATGAGGGATCCTCGTTGTACTTAAGTTTTTAGGATTAGGTTTCAGCCGCAGTGATGTTAAAGGAAAAAGACTGGCAGTAGGAGTCCTGGGCTCATTTACACAGTAGCAATCACTTGTTGTTTTTCAATTCACATGCAAAAGTGAAAGACGCTGCTGTAAGTGAAAATGGACCCCTTGTTCATACGGTGTAGTTCACATTTAAGCATTGCTTTAAGTTCATTTTTTGACAGTTATATATGACTTGCTTCACTGAGCTTAGGTACTTTATGCTAGATGCCATTGTTGAATTGCTAACTTTTCCTAGAAATTTGACTTGATGCCTCAACAAACCTTGTTTCTGATCATGTAGTAGTGTTTTTACTTAGCAGATGTACACAGTTTTTTATAATCTGAATATTTTTTATGTCCGTGGAGAACTGTTTCTTCCTGTCAGTTCCCCTATGTGTCGCATTACATGCCAGAGGACAGGAGTAGTCATACTGGCCACGGGGTTCCACCCAAGGGTCTTGGGCAATTCTTGGAGCTGGAGAAGAGGAATCCTCCAATGTTTGACTGCCCGAACTATTTCTTGTTTACCCTGTTGGACTTCATATTGACTTAAGCACGCTTGTTTACAGTGTGAACAACCTATCTTAGACAGTTAAAAACACGTGTGTAGTCATGAAATGGTAATAGTGTTTATTGTTTTAATGAAGCTTACCTTTCAATTTTAGTTCCACCTTGAAGAAACACTCTTTGAATTCAGGCTTTCTTGCTCCACCATATTTCCCATACTTAACACTTTGCCCTTGACAGCAAATTTACTCATCGTCTGCTGTTTGCATAGCCAGTGCCCAATGAAATGAAAATGACATATACCATTGCAGAATACTTATGGTATATCTTCGGTAAATGGTCATCTGCTGACCAGGTGGACCATTTTTCTGACAATGAACTGGCCTTTAAATAAATGGTAAGAAGTAGTGTTTGTTTTTTGGAGATTGCCTTCCATACCCACAGAGGTACTATATTCATAGGCACAATTTTAGACACGATAGACACAAAATTCACATTTTAATTCTTGCTCAGTGACAGTTTTCTCTTTTAAAAGTGATTACCATAATAAAATTGGCTCAGGTATGTTTGACATAGATAACATGTTGTGTATGACCACATGACTAAGAGATAGATGGATAGAAAGAAAAAGAAAGAGGAAAGAGATAGAGAGTGAGAGAGACAAACTAAATTGAAACTCAAATGGATCTAATTTCACAGTGGTTATTTCATGAAAGTAGAAAGTGCACCAGACTAAAACAAAAGTCAGCAGGCACAAATAACACCAGCCCAGCTGCCACGGGTATTCTGGCAGATATTGTGGGCTTAAAAATGTATCCCCATCCCTATTCGATGTATTAAAAAACAACACTCAAATTCATGAAAACCATGTAGTACTGAAAGTGAGTGTCAAGTTCTGCATTGTATTCTTATCAGTGTTTAGCTTTGTGGTACAGAAATTTTTTCCTAAAAAATTAAAATCACCTAACACATACATAATATTCATTCACACAGTATTTCCAAGTGTTGAATGTAGGCTAGGCAGTCGCCTACTTTCCTCTGTTTGACTGGCCACTTCCAAAACTAAACATCATTTAAATTATGGCAGGATGGGAACTGGTTACATTGAGTGGTGCTACTTGGCAAATCGTCACATTTTCAAATCTAAAATGGTAATGGTAATAAACTTACTGCTGACTTGGATAATGTAAATGACAATCATGCTTCTGTTTGGTTCCACTGGTATTTTTGCTTACAAGTGACAACTTGCACGTCCATAATTTCCCGAAATAGCATCTTGTCCAATGTAAACAAGACTAATTGCACTTTATATATTATGGCATACAGATTTCTAAAGTTGTTTTTCTTTTCAGTCTGTCTATAACAATTGCTCCCACTGTGTGGTCAGTGCTGACATGGCAACTCTCGAACTCTCAGTGCAGCAAACAGGCAGACCAGCAACTTGGAAACATGCGGCATCAAGGCATGTGTCCAAGAGGGGACGAACTGTCCTGCCTGACTCCCTGCCACATGGCTGTTTTGTGCAGCTTGTATGTTCATGTATTTCAACCTTAATCCCATGCGTAAAATGTCATCAAAACAAGGGTTAACTACACTGACTTTGGAAGTTTGAGCCCACTGGTCACTTACCCGATGTATGATAAACAAACTTGTCCATTTCTCTCATAGAAAGTATACAGCATATACAGGCAAAACATGTTTGTAAAATTACACGTGAGGACAGATAATCAGTTTGCAAAAAATGTAGATCCAAAGTGGCTTCCAAAGGAGGAAACGCATCAAACCTGTTTGCTAACACCATCCCTCTGTGTAGATCAAACTATGTGTCCCGTTCATAACTTTGATAAATAACAAAAAAATGTGAACGTTTAAATGTGAATCATAAAATCGAAAATAATCTGCGGTGTCTCCCCATTCTATTAGGGTTAGTGTGTGTGTGGGTGTGTGTGTGTGTGTGTGTGTGTGTGTGTCATGGTTTATAAAAGTCTCTGTTTCTACCTGTCCAGACTACAACACAACCTGGAATTTTCAAACTATAATGGGGTCAGTCTCTGTTTTAAGGGCCTGAAAACTCTGGATTAGTGGACACCAGGTGCAAATGTAGCAAAAGTGATGCGTTTTAAAACTGAAACATATTAGTATAGACTTAGCCTGAGGCTCAGTGTATGCACTCGTGTCATCCATATCGCCAGCTTTGACTAACGTTAGTTGGACGTGGCAGAGGCACGAGACTGAGATGAGTGTGAGAGGGTCTAAATATCGGTTTTGATACTTTTTCAGCTAAGTGCGGAGTCCTAAGATGTGCAGCCGTACACCTACACTAAATTAAACATTTTTAATAGTAAAACTGTTTTGATAATTGTTTAGAGCACCTGCCATGACATTTCTCACTATTTTCAGAATTTTTACAAACTAAAAAAATCAGTTAATTAATGGAGAAAATAATCAGATTAAGCAATGGTGAAAATAATCATTGGTTGCAGTTGGATATAAAAGAGTTAAAAAACTACTAACTACAACAATAAAATTCTGCTTTTACATTAAAGCATGAGTAATAATAATTTGAAATTGAATTATAATATAACTAACTGGGGACATGTTTCTGCATTTAGTACTTAATACTGGAAGTACATTTTCATGATAATACTTAAGTACTTTTACTTAACATTGTCAGTGCAGGATTTGTAACAGAATATTTTTACAGTATGGTAATTAGTACTTTCATATCAAGTAGAATGAGTTAATACTTCTTAAATTAGTAATTAATAATGATAATAGTAACTGTGAAATACAGTGATATTGTGAAACTGTTATTTTCTGAGATGGTTATCAGAGAGATCTTACCATTGCAACCCTATGCCACAGTGCGGTTAGGGGTTCCATACACTGCATGGTCCTCCACCACGTCCACCACACTACATAAGAAAAACAATGACATGATTATCATTCCTGAAGCTCGCTGTCATTGCCACTGCCCTTTGTCTTTTGGATCAGTCCATTATCAGGGTGAAATGACTCAGCTTACAAATTGTATTTTCAACATCACCATAATGAATGAATTTTAGTCTTCCTATTTTAGGCATGCAGGAGTCTCCCCAGACATCTTGAGTATGATGATGGTGTACCATTGTTTTATGCTTATAGGAAAAATTGTGGGGTTTAACTATATTCAAAATAGATGAAATGACTGAAAGTATGGGGTTTTAATTGATACTCTAACCAGAATTCATGTATTGACTCACCCCCTCGTAGAGTTGAAAAAGTTTGCAGTCTAGTCGAGAACATGGCATCCATTCTTTCAAGTCTACAGAAGCCTAGTGTTCGATAATTCAAACATAAGACTTTGTGTGGAGTGTCGCTTAAAAAAAAACACATTTTATTTATAGCTTAAAGCAGCAGGTGTTACAGGTGCTACATTGAGTTTTATGGTTTACATGTATAACTACATCTTAACAATTAAAACTGGATATGAACCCTGTCATTGCAAAATAGCACTTGCCTATTCTGGCACTCAAAAGTATCGAGGTTCAATACCAAGCCGTGACATCACTGTTGGGATTGGTAACAAGTGCAAGAGACAACAGTTTTAGGCCACAACCGATAGTGATGTTGGGTGACGGAACTTGTGCCAGGCGTTGAGTTGTAATACTTGTTTTACGGCATTATCATTTCTTTAAAGAATGTGGGCATCCTCATAGGTGTAGGCCAGCACTCACACTTCGGACAGGTTCAGTGTTCATGTCAGACATGACACTGAGAACATGCTAATTTGTAAAATGATTTTCAGTCTGTGGGCACTGATCATCATATAAAGGAATACTTTTTCTGCTGACTGAATACACTAACTTCACTCACTTTGTGTATGTGGACTTGGATAAGATTTTATAACCATTTCCAACATTAACCTGCTGGCTACACAGGGAATAGCTTTTCTTTAATATAATGTTGTACTCATTGGCCTGTAGATGTAGAACTTCAACATGTTGCTCCCTTCTTGTGTATCAGATGAGTTGTACGTCAAGTGTTGGAAAAAGGACTTCTCATGGCAGTTGTGTTCTTGTTGTGGAACTTTTATTTTATCTTTGCCAGTTGCCTAAACAAGCCTGGCAACTAGTTACAGCAAATCATCGGGCTGAACCAGCCAGTCATTGAATCTCATACAATTTCTCATTGCCATTGTTCTTAGAAACTATGTAGGTGCGGAATAGTAATTAGTAATGTTGCATGGTAAGTTTTTCTGCTTTTGTAATGGCATGAGAGGGCGGTTGTGGTGGTGATTTTATTGTTTTTATATGCGCTCAGACATTTTATTGACAGTATCATTACAGTCATTCATATAATTTGATGTACAACTAGTTAATTTGTCTGAAATCTGGAAGTGTTTTAATGTGCCTACCTTTATATTGGATAACTCTTTTATCCTTCAGAATGTTTTATTCACTCTGGTATAACCTCGATTAACCCTAACTGATGAAGATCTTCTAAAATTTATGACTACTGACTAAACTCAAAAAAATGAAGCAACTGACCTACTTTACCCACTTGTTTTCTTAAGCAACTGGCGCTGATGATGTGCTTAGCTTAGAGTTGTCTACTATACTGTATTTTTTTTTTTTTTTTTGCACCTTTTAAGCTCTTTTTCCCTCTCTACTCTGGTCACTTCCTGCTGCCATCCATTTCTGAGAAATGTAATTTGATAGCAGTCTGCGTGTGTCCTGGCCCTCCGGTCTGCATGTGGGTATGGGCTTCTGGTTTTACAGGATTATGGAGTAACCATTTGGAAGCAATTGGGCTGAAATTGGAGATTATCCCTGTCTAGGATTGTTGAAAACATTTAGCGATTCCTTTTTATTATAGCTAGTAAACATTTGTGGTTGAAAATGTATCCCGTGATTTTGTGATTAGAGGCACAAGAAAGAAGAGATGGATGTCATGAGATGTTAAGATGTTTTAGAGCTCTGTAATGTTCTGTTAAATGTGTGAATCAATTACTCAAAATATTACAGAATGCTTTTGTGCACTACACATGTATGTTTGTGCATGCGTGCCAAAATCCAGATGAGATGTCGGCTGTGAGAATTATTTTTTTGTTAGTTAGTTCTATATGTAATGATACATAACAAGTAGTAACATTAGTGTGTCTGTGTTTTCTAAACAGCTGTAGTCATATGTGTTTTAATTTGGCTTTATGTTTATGCATTCTTGTGTGATCACGCACCAAAGTCTGGTTTGCACTTCCTGGACTTACTGCTGTTGTCGTTGTCACATTGCTGAGGGAGAATCCAGGTGGAGACATGCGCACACATACATACACTCTGTGTGGCTCTGGCTCTGGCTCGCTCACTCACACACTCTCACACACACACACACACACACACACACACACGGACACACACACAGACACACACACAGAGGCAGTCTGGCAGATTCAGGGTTAAAGGCTTCCATTTTGTTAGGTAACACCCTAATGGTCTGATCTGTCAGTGGCGTTAAAATGGCAGGGGCTTAACCCTTGGCGTTCGGGACCCAACCAGTAGGGGCACACACTTCTGGGCTGGCCGAGCCTACAACAGAACAACTGAGGAGGAGGGGGGAGGAGGGGGAGTGTGTGTGAAGCAGGGAGGGGTGGAGAGAAGGACGGAGAGTGAGCAAATGAGAGAGAAGACAAGGAAGAGTATTTTTCACTTGAGTACAGTTAGATTATGGCTCAGCTAACCACATGGGCTCTGCACCCCTCTCCCTCCCCCAACCATGGCACCACCTCAGCTGGTCCCTGCCCCCACTCCTAGCCTGGTGAGCACAGATTAGCATAGGTAGTCTGATCTTTTTTTTTTTTTTTTTTTTTTTTTGCTATTTAGACGATATCCCAAAGGAAAAGAACAGCACTCTTTAATACCCCGAAATGATTTAGTTATTGAAAAAACATATTTTATGAGCATGACATGACATAAATGAAGTAGCAGGAGTAGCGCTTATGGTGGTGAGTAGAAAGTAGTCACCCTGAATTAAAGATAATTATCGCCTGGTTATATCTGCCAGTAAGATAATTGGCACTTTGAGTGATTAATTCAATATTACAAGGGCCGGGGCCCCTTAGCCACACAAGAAAAGGAGTTGTCGCTCTGCTGTCTTTTATTGGGCAGTAATAATCCACACTTGTATTGCTTTTATTGGACAGAATAATTGTTGTTTCCCCTCATATTGAACCCCAAGGACACAGTTGAAAAGCCTCAGTTTAAAAAAAAAAAAAAAAAAAAAAGGCTGTTAATGTGTTAGCTGGCTGGGTCCAGTCCCAGTGGGGAGATCATTACAGTGCTGGAGATGAGAGGCTTGCACGCTACCTGAGAGGATGAGCCTTAGCCATTGATCAGCTCTCTACGAACCCGTGGACACAATAGGAGGCTGACTATTGAGAATGAAACGTGTAGTGTCAGTCCAGGTCACAAGATTTACATTTTCTTTCTGGCAAGTGCATTTTTATCTTGCCACGCTAGACACAGGCATATCTGATTTATTTCATACACCTTCATTTATAGACAAGAAGAGTGATGCTACCCTATGTAGCCTTCACAGAAAAATGCAAATTTATTAAATCTATTGATTTGGGTAAGCCTGCTTTGAGGCAGTTACTGTGTAGGATATCAAACAGCTTGGTACATATCTTTTCATACGTGTGTTTTGTTAGATTCATTTGAATGGCCAGTAGAGCTGTCTCATCTCACTTGCAGCCCCTAACTCCCTCATCCTTTGTTTTTTCTCCATCTTAAGATCTTCTCTGCCCTTAGGCCTTATTATTCTGAGGGAAATGAAGGGGACATGCATGTACTCCTCCTCCTCCATAGTCTCCCAAAGAGGAACAGGCACAGATCACTAATCACTCGCTGCTGTCTTCTCCTGTCTTTTGCATCCTATTGCCATTTTTATAGCTACTGCTTTTTAATGTCAAAGTGAGTGACAGACGATTGACAAATTAAAGGAAAAATCGGAATAAATGAGTGGAGAAGCATAACAAATGCACACACAGCTGCACTGCATGGTACAATTAAGCAGTTAACATCCCATCATGCTCTATGGCATGTGTGAAAATGCTGAACAGGCCCAGTTGTTTCTGATTTTGTATCAAGATGGCCAGAGGAAAAGATGTGACTTTGAAAGAGGTTTGATTGTTGGGGCATGTATGCCAGGAGTTTCAGCCACAAATACTGCTCAACTGGCTGGTGTTTCAACAGGAACAGTGACTAAAGTGACATCTGCATTTAGTTCTATGGGAAAGACTTCAGGAAACAGGGCTGGACATTTGATGACCATGATGCTCGTACATTAGTGACATATGTAAGGAAAAACTGAAGAGCATTTTTCCTTAGCTGACTGACAGTGATAATGTAAGACATGATCAGACTGTGTCAGCAAAAACAGTCCATCAACAATTACATAGAGAGGGATATTATAGTAGGGTTGCAGTGTATAAACCGCTCATTACAAAGATGAATGCACATTTTAGTTCAGTGGTGTAAAAACCACAGGCACTGGTTAACAGAGATGTGGAAAAAAGTGAAATGGTCAGATGAGTCATCCTTCACCATATTCTCCACAAGTTTGTGAGTGCATGTGTATTGTACATCAAGATAAGTACAGGCCTGAGTGCTTTAACCCTACAGTGAGGGGATCTGGTGCCTCTGTTATGCTTTGGGGGGCATTGTGCTTGCAAGGTTTGGGTCCACTTGTTCCCTTTAGAGAGAACACGGCAAATAAACACAAAGTTGTTCTGAGTGATAACCTTTATCCTATGATGAAACATTTTTGTCCTGATGGGAATTCTCTCTCCCAGGATGACAATGCTATCATCCATAGGGTTCAAGGGGTCATTGCATGGTTTGATTAGTATGATGCTATGGCATATGATTCACCAGATCTTAACCCAGTTGAACACCTGGTGGTGAAATTGAAGGAAAGATGTGGATTACAGGCAATAGGTTAAATTAAAAAGATATGTTAATATTGTTCAATTTGTACCAGGAAAAAATATAAACGCCAGCAACCACAAATGAGACAATACCTTTACTGCAGCATGTCAGCACAGCAATGAAAGCCCTTTTAAGAAATGAAGGTTTCTGTCCACTGAAACACTAGAGGGCTTTAAATTTGAAACGGTTACAGGAAGTGTTGAGTGTGTATTAACCCATAATGCAGTAACTTTAACATGACCAACAAGAGCTACTGAAAACGAGGCTTTGTACTAAAAAACAGAGCGGGAATTAGAAATAAAGACCTGCCTCTAATACAATTATAATTGTTCTGTTGTCTGACAATGCTGACAGTAGGCAGAGTACAAATAGGACGGGATGATGTCAGTTGTTTACAGCAGTTCCACAACATCTTTCAACTACGCCGTCAATTTTGCACCATATTCAGTCCAGCCATATACAGGGTCTTGACCTTGTCTCGTTTGAACTCAAAGTGCTTGAATTTCTTCTCCAAAAACACAAAACATGCAATGAAGGTAAAATGTGACGGACCTACAAATCCTAAAGAATCAACAACAAACTGATCCTGATTGTAAAATGTATTGTGGGCGATGCAGTGTTTTTCCTGTCTTGTTGAGTGTGTTCTTGTTATGGGAGAAGATCATTAATGAACCTGATTTCAAAATTGTTTTGAAGGTTCCTGTAATCAGAGCCTGTCCTCCAGAGTGCATGGGTTATGTGTGTAGTGTAAGTCAAAGAGCTGTAATGTGACAACGCATGGCAGGCTTGATAGACTGAAATGGATACTGGAGATGAGTAGTGATCAAGGATTGAGGACAGTAATTGGCAGAACTGATCCTTGAACAGAACTGCCACTCTGGGTTGCTGAGTCCCAGGAAGAGAGATTTGGGGTACCAGTTCCCTCTAGGCATCTCCTGATGGACTTGATAATGGACAAGTCAGACTTGTTTGTGAGATCGTAGTGTCAGTTTCACTTGATTTTACACACTGGATGGATGAAACTGGGGGAGCATTGAAGCTGCCAGGAAAGCTACTAGCACTGATTGAATCAGGATCTTTTCACAGTTGATTGCTTGACCATAAAATACAAATTCCTGATGTCCTCCTCCAAACCAAATTTGTTTATGTATGTTTTATCAAATGATGCTGTATTTAAATGTGTTTCTCTGACATGTTCTGTTTAAACACGTGCTGGTTTTCAAAACCAGAGATTCGGCAATCTGAGATGAATTTTAAATTTGACTGGCACAACTAGGACAGAGGGAAGCTTTGTCCTCATCATAATGAGTTGTCATGGAAGCTCTTAGACTTAATGTTATACCTGCTTGTCCTTTGTCACCACCTGCCATCACAAATTACTCACACAGTGTCTCAGTGCAACACTATCTTAGCTTCTGGCAGCTTGAAGTATTGATGCCATGTTATTTCTGCTCTCCAACCCTCTCAGGTTTCACCATGAATAGCGTAGATAGACTCTTGTGTTTGATGGCTAGGCTCAGATAATTACCATATAGTTAAGATAATGAATCTCCTACAGCTTTTGTCATCTTTGATACCTCTTAGTGGAGGTTGTGAATGACCTCCTATCACACAACAGGCCTTCACGGCTCATATAAAAACCAAGGAACTGAATTGGAAATGGCCTTGTGTGAGTAGTGGTGCTTCACTGAATGTGAGTGAGATGGAGTCTGGATCAATGATGAAACTGGTAGATGCAGCTCTCTCACTCCTCATGTGTGCACCCAATACCTATCACAACATATGCATGGACAACAATTTTAATTCGTTTTACACCCCTTGTTGCTTAGCAGCAGTGCATCAAGCACATTAAACACTGAGTACATGATGACATCCATTTCCTCTGGGACAAAAGTAGCCACGTCTCTAGACCTTAAACTAGCAACCACAGCGTTCGTAGTGCCGTGCAGATGTGACTCTGCTTGGTCCCAAAGGGTTACAGTCATTTTATGGCTGACACGGTTCACCACCACAGTGTTGCAGCCAGAGAATGTGCAGCCACCATTTGTACAGTCTTACAGTGTAAAGTATGGTTTCTTAAGCGCTGTGTGTGGTACATGGGCACATACACATACACACCCACAAACAAGCTGTCATCTCTGGCAGATAGATAGCCTTTGTGTCCAGGGATGGTACAGCAGGGCACATCTGTCCTTGCTGAGTTACCAGAGCAGGGGGAATTTTAGGCTTCACAAACAGAACTGAATGTTTTAGTTGTCCTGTAGTTGTTTTTCATGTGGTGGGTTTAGTTATCAGCTCAGCTTAACATCTTGCAAAGTGTCATCCCCAGTAAAAATAAAACTTGGCTGATTTAACAGATGTGAATTACTAGTACAAAATGCAGCCTTAATGCGGACAGCGATTTGCGTTTTATTTTCCCATCTTATGTTGCAGTTATTTGAAAGCCTTTGCTTTACAGGTGACAAACTCTTAGTGGGAGTTTTTCTATACATACATATGTTTTGGAATGTCCTGTGGCCTCCCCGTGTCTCTCCCTCCCTTCTGCCACTCCGTCTCTCCAGGGGTTAAACCTGCGCCTACTCTCAATCGGAGACCGGTTTGAACCGGTTTTCAGGGAAGTGCTTTTTGTCTCTTGTGGAATCTTGGGATAGGGTCATGTGGAATCATCATTATGTCACATTGGACTACAAAGACCTTGAGTCAGCTGTCTGAATCAGAAATCCAAGATCATGGTGTGTACATGCACTTAGTTTGAGCCATAGTCACCAGTTAAGCTGTCATATCAGAATCTTTAAACATGCACAGATGTTTATGTGCTCAAAATGTTTATAAGCATCGTATGTTTATAACGTTTATTCAAGAGAGTCTGCTAGTGTCTTTTCCATAATGAGCAGTTAGCCTACATTGGTTTGACTGTTGCACAGTGGTGCTGTTTTTCTGCTGTGTAATAGGTTTTTCCCAGAAAGTAAAGTGGATCTCTCCATCCTGTGCTCTTACTGTACTGAGTGCGATTTGGGTCAGCATTTGGGGCACTGGCAGTAGAACAGGAGACGCCTATACACCTCAGGGTTGTTCCTTTTTATACTGATCAACCTAGAGCTGTAACGGTTAGTCAATTCATTGATCATTGTCATTTTTTAAGCCAAATATATTGTCAAAAGTGAGGATTTGGTCATTTTCTTTGTCATTTATGTGATAGTACATGAATTGTCTTTGGGTTTTGGACTGTTGACCAGACAAAACAAGTAATGCTTAGATGTCACTTTGATTGATCATTGCATTCATAAAATAAACAGTTTATGAATCAATTTATCAATAATGATGACTTTCAGCTGTGAATTTAGAATTGTACATGACTCAACAACAAAGTGTATAATCAATGTGTTTTTAAGGATGATTATTTGCCTCAACCTGGGTTTACATTCAGTAGATGGACTCATTCGCCAGGTTTGTTTTGTAGTCCAGTGAACATCGGGGTGAAACTAACACATTCTTTATTTTCATTTTGTGCTGGTGGCTCTGCTGCTACTTCATATTGCATATAATTACAAGTGCAGGATTTGGTTGCACAGTCTTTCTTTGTTCCTCGTTTAATCATGTTTAGAATAAAATGTGATTTAAGGTCCCTGAAACTAGGAGACACTTATAATTCACATACAACAAGTTGCGTTGATTGAGAGCCTTTTGTTTTGGGCATCTCTCCCTTCAAACTTATTGTGTGATATTGTAGATTCATATTGATAGATTTGGTTTAGCATCTGCCTGTTGCCTGTTAGACAAAGGCAGCGTCTCAGGTCAGCTATCACTGGGGAGCTTACACCTGAACCTGCTGTCGTCCAGATTTATCGACACAACTTTAAATTGAATTGAGACAGTTGAAACTTTTTGTATTTCCTGTGATGGATGCTCCACAGTGTTTACTACAGACACGGCAGGTGCTAATCGTACCTCAGCCAAGGTAACTCAATAAAACAGTTTACTTCACAAGATGTACAGGACTACTTCTTTCTCACTGGACCTATACTCGTCCTCTCTATTTCCAAATCAGATTTCAGGATATCCTCTGTTAGCGTTGGATTTACTGGTAATCGAAAATGACTGCATATGTTTCTTAAAATTAAACTCAATAAATCACCCGATGTCAAAAATGTATTTCGTGTACCGTCCTTCAGAATTTGGCAGTAGCACAACATTCACGCATTACTATGTGGTTGTTATGGTAACGTCATTGGGAAAAAGAGAGGCAGTTCTACAAGGGGATAAGTCACTCAAAAGAATCTTCACATTAGTTTAAAGCAGAGATTTTGATAGTGAAGTGTGCAGAACAGTATGATTCAATCATGAAAAATAAAATTCAGGTTGAAAGTTGCTTTGTGGAAACCACCACTGTTTTCTCACGTGTAAAACATCTGATGTAGATAATTCAATGTCCTACAGTGCACCTTGGTCTATGTGTTACTGCCTAAACCTGTACCCTATGTATTGTAAATGTGTTTGGACTGCTTGTAACTGTTTTCTTCTTCTCTCTCCAGGGTGAGAGCAGCCATGTCAGAGGAGGCAGTGCGTCAAACGCGCAGCCAGAAGCGGGCTCTGGAGAGGGACCATGCAGCTCTTGCCGGGTCCCCGGGGGACATGGACGGCAAACGGGTTAAGCTGGAGAGGGGAGATGCAGCTGGAGCTCCCCTGGCCCTGGTGGGAACTGGAGCTGAGGGCGTCAAGCTGAAGAGTGAGCAGGCTGCAAAGGTAGCAGCCAGCATCCTAAAGACTGGGGAAGTGAAGGCCACCATCAAGGTGGAGGTGCAGACTGGAGACGAACCCGTTGACATGAGCACATCCAAAAGGTTAGACAAGGAAAATATCACAGGGTTTGATGTGATGGTCCCCTGTTTTTGTGCATTGGACTTCTGAATTAATATGAACAGTGCTTTGTGTTGTTCATGCATAAGGGCTGAGAGCTTGTTGGTCATTCAGTTTACATGATACTGTCAGAGCCATTAGTCTCTGAACAACATTGAAAGAAATACTATAAACACTTTGCCTTAAACAGCCTATTTCTGTAGACTGAGCCTCAGTATTGCAGAGTCAGCCAACTTTGTCCACAGTAAACCCTTTGTAAATATTTCCAGCTGGACAAAATGCACCATAATCTGCTTACAAACCAGTTTGTGTCTGCGAGGGTAGAAAGTGCAAGGAATAGTTTGCTGCTGTATTTCTAATATGGTTATGTTTAATTGATGTTGAATCATTGTATGGGTTAAAAGAAGCTGTGACCTAGTGTGTGAGTTTGTTTAAAAAATTGTTTATTATTATTCATGTACTGCAGGCCTTGGATTGAATGCATGCATGCACAGTGCGTGGTTTTGCGTAGAGATGAGTCTATTGGAGTTTCAGGTTTCTCTCAAACTTTGCACTAGCAAGTGGTCTGACAGGAGTCATACAGGAAGTTGCTGTGTGGTTGTCGGCAGCCTGCCCCCATTTTGAAAAGTTTGAGGCTCCTGAGGCCTGGGCTCCATTTTCTCCCACAGCAGCACCTGAACTCTGCCTCGCACTTCACACAAAATGAAGGCTATGTGTCACAAACTGGTTCCAACTGGCCGTTGCCATGGTTTCCACATTGGAAGGAGCAGTTGGAGGAAGGAGGGGCCAGGAGGGGTGGTGGGTGTGTCACATGACCACACAGAGAAATGCCTGATGTCATGTGACGTGTTTGGTAGAGCGATAAATACACACAGTGATGTGATGGCAGTTAAAATGGAACAGAGAGGTGATTCAGCTGAGAGTGTTGGCTCTGTCTCTGGTATATCAAAAGTTCACTGAAGTGTCACCTTTGGCCCCTATTTAACCCTCAGCATGTGTTGGTGTGCTTATTGACTGCAAGGTGATTACCTTATTGATGTGTACAAAAGACTTCTGAGGTCTGAGTAGGCCAACTTTGTAAAACTATTTGTGAAATGTAACAAACCAAATTTCCTTTTCCAGATAGCAATACAGTAACTGAGCATGTCTTGAATGGGTGTCACTGAGAAGAAGCAGTACTACCTTCTATTCTTCAATAGTTTTCATGCTTTCTGATGATATACCGGTATATACATTTTGACAATATGTCAATATTAAAACATATCTTTGCAATGCCAGTTGCCTATTCATACCCTAGCTATTTCATTCATGTAAAGAGCCTTATGTAGCTTAAAATGGCACTTTGCAAGGTTGCATTGCATTTTGAACTGTATGACCTGCACCTAATAATGCCTTATTCAGCAGTCCCATAGTGGGGTCAGTGTGAAGCCACTATCTGGGAAGCATGCAGAAACACTGGACCTTACATAACCAAGCTGGTGTGTGTTGTGATGCTTGTGTAAGCTGTTCTCAATAGAGTAGTAGCAACCACCACAAGCTAGTCCATGTCATGCTGTCAGAGATGCCAAGTCAGTCAAAACACTGGGTCACCATTAAGCTTTTGTGAGAGATAATGAAGCTCTCAATTCCCCTCTAATGCTACTTGTGTCTGGCATAGTTTATCATTTCATATGCACGGAATGTAAACAGAGCTGCAGAGGAAAACCGCTGCCCCCACAGGCTTCAGCTGTGCTTTAGGAGCGTAATCTTTCTCAGAATAGCAGTGTTCTCAAAGTACCAGGATGTCAGACATCTTTCTAAATTTGAATAGACACACATCTAGGCAAGTACATTCCAGGAAGTAGCAGTACACTGTATTAACATGGTTTGATTGTGTCCTTAGCAGCTGGACAGAGTTATGTTATGACATTAAATGTTTGTTGTGGTTTGGTTTGCGATAGTTTAGTCTGCTGAAAATATCATGTCCTAATGCAAGTATAAACGACATGGTATTTACATAGCTGACCTTGTTGAATGCAGTGTCTTCTTAAGGGGTGCAGTTAGACAGCTGTTGTGTGGAGAAGATAGCAGAGAAGCGTGTCTGAAGATAGGAGCGTGCCAAAGGAAGAAAGAGAGTGAAGAACTGAGTCAGTGAGTTGGAGTATAAAAGATGAAGAAGTAAGTAAGGATGGGGGAGGGGTGTGTGAAGTAGTGACTGAGTGAGTGACTGAGTGAGAGAGAGAGTGTACACAATAGGTTGGCTCCTGGCCATGTATTCCCCTCCCCCTCACTGTCACCCTCTCCAGTGTCTCCAGCGGACCTCCGCTCTTCTCAGCTTGTGACTCTGGTGTCGGCAGCTGGGAGGGAGGGGAGAGCTGAGGCCCAGGCTGTGCCGATCCGGCTAGGCCACAGGCCTCGCCACAGAGGTAGGGGAGGGGTGAGGCCCTGTCTGGGTGGTAAACTGGGCCTAAGCTTGAAGCCCTGAAGCCTCTCATTCGACAGCGCCTGAACAATTATATAACTTCACTGCCTGTGTGCATGCATAACTCCACATTATGACCCAAACATCTACCTCTCACATACTGTCATATTACAACCCCTGCCTTACCTCATCTTCCACCAGTCCTCGCTACTGGTCAGACTTCTATTTTCAAACCCACCAACCCTCAAGACCTGACAGGATCCACGCTGCGATAGTGGCAGATTTATTGTTCCGCCATAGTCCATGCGCTGCAAAATTATAACCAACCCCTACTTCTTATCCCCACCCCTCTCCAGATTGATGCACATGTATCTTGCCACTAGTCGCCTTTGTTTTCCTTAGTCCTCAAAAAAAAACACTTTTGATTTTATCAAAGGCTTGAAGCCTTTTCCTCCTATACAAAACAATGCAGTTAATTTGCCCTTTGTTTGCATGTTGTTTGTGACTGACTCTGATGTGTCTGTTGGAAGGGAGAGAGCAGGAGGTCCATCAATGTTACCTTTCGCTGGAGATAATGGGTCGTTGCGATCTTCCCCTGTCGCCATTACTCCATTATTGATCTCTTGGTTCTTGTCTGCTTGTGCGTCCTAGTGCACATTTGCACTGCAACAGGGAAGATAAACTCATAATTATATATTGCCATCTGCTGGACACTTGATAGAACTACAAGTTAGTTGCAGCTGATGGTAATTGCAGTGTTCTAGACTGAAATATAATAGTGTTGAATTTTAGTTGTGTGTATTAATCAGTCAATCGTAATTAATCACTATTCTTCTTTTCCGGCTTTTAATATGTCTCCCCTCAGTGACATAAAGAAGGAGCGGCAGCCACCATCACCAGATGATGTGATTGTGTTATCAGACAACGAGCCATCCAGTCCTGTCATGAACGGCCACTGCTTCACAAAGACTGACACAGATAAACTTATGGTAGGAAAACAGAATTGAACATTGCATACAAATCAGTTTGGTTTTTCCCCCTGTCTTCAATAGTCTTCATTCTCATTTACTGTTACCTGCTGAACTGGAAGATCAAACCAAAAACTAGTACTGCCACACACACACACATTTGTTCATAGTTTCAATGGTAAATTTAAAGACTTGTTTTTGGATTAATTACTACTGACAGTATTTTAAACTGACTGTCGTGAGTTGAGTTGTCCAGATTTATCTGCTATAAATCACCTTAGTCAGCCTCGTTATCCCTGTCTGATAAATGAGTACTCAAGACCTGAAAACAATTAGTATGAACTTCCCCCTAATTGTCCCCTAAGATATTGTTTTTTCTGTTAATGTGTTTATAGAAGAGTTCTCCTGGGGAGAGGGAGCGGATCATCAAGCAGCTGAAGGAAGAACTGAGACTCCAAGAGGCCAAACTGGTGCTGCTTAAGAAACTACGACAAAGCCAGATCCAGAAGGAGAGCACTGTGCAGAAGGTAAAAACCCTAAAAGAGGAAAGGGAGTGTATATATTTTATTTATTTTTGTTTAATCGTGTTTTGTTGTAGTCGATAAATCGCAAAATTTGTTTCAGGTTTTATGAACAGAAGGCTTCTAGTTCTCCTTAAATTCTATTGTTTTCTCAATTAACATTATTAATGAAAACCTATAAACTTTTTTCCATACTTTAAAATACCTACAGCTTAATGGACTTATACTATATCCTCTTAATTTCTAGGCGACCGGCTCTGTAGCCACTCCTCCTCCTCTGGTGAGAGGAAGCATCACATCAAGCAAAGGACCCCTCCAGGTAGTTATTACACTTGGTTAGAGCCACTTGCTAGAGCTTGGATTGATGAGCGTTGTGCCTGTACATTGTGTTACATTATACAGTAGAGGGCAACTGAACTTTTCTTTCAGAGACTTTCAAAAAAATAATAATTCAAGTACACTGATGATGAATGATTTTAACAATATGCTTCAAAGGCAGTAATTTACTGTGTAATTGTATTCTTGCATCATCATCAGGTGACAGGTCGTAGCTCAGGCACGGTGATCCCTCCTCCATTAGTGAGGGGTGGGCAACATGTCCCGTCCAAACACAACTCTCAGATTGTCATGCCACCTTTGGTCAGAGGAGCCCAGGTTAGTAAGTCACAACATGGTCTTATATTTAAAGTGAACTCATTTGAAAAGTTCTGTCAATATCTCACTTATCTTCACATGTCCTATCTTGTCTTTGATGGCTACTTCTGCGTGTGTGCTGTTATCAGCCTATTGCAGTTACTCCTCAACAGATAGCCAGTCTACGTCAGCAGCAGCAGCAGCACAGCGGCTCAGGCCCCCCTCCACTCTTGCTCGCTCCCAGGGCTTCTGTGCCCAATGTCCAGGTCCAGGGCCAGAGGATCATTCAGCAGGGACTCATTCGCGTGGCTAATGTGGCCAACAGTAACGTCATGGTCAACATCCCTCAGGTGAGGACATTAATATTATAAAGTATTATTATAAATGTTGTTATCACACAGGATAGAAATGCAGTATACTTTTTCCATGGCTAGACTCTACTTTATTGCCGTCCTGCTTATGGTCAACCATAAGAACATCATCCCTATGTGTCCACTTAAATTGACTTTATCGTCTGTATCCAGGCCTCTCCGACCAGCCTAAAGGGCTCCTCAGTGTCACCCAACTCGGGCATCAATGATTCTCCAGCCAGCCGGCAGGCGGCTGCCAAGCTCGCATTGCGTAAGCAGCTGGAGAAGACGCTATTGGAGATACCTCCACCCAAACCTCCTGCCCCCGAGTTCAACTTCCTTCCCTCAGCAGCCAACAATGAGTTCATCTACTTGTTGGGTTTGGAAGAAGTGGTGCAAAAACTTCTGGAGATGCACGGCAGGGGTGGGTAGATCGCACTCTGGTAGCTAGTTTGGGGATGCTGTTGTGCTATGGAATATTTATTTGTAGAATGTAAAGGTATACATCTAGTCTAAAGGTTTCTGCTTTTTACATTCATCACACAGGTAATCTGGGTCCAGCTGCTGCAATGGCCAGTTCCATTCCTAAAGAGCCATACACCTGTGCCCAGTGTAAGACAGACTTTACCTCCCGCTGGAGAAAGGAGAAGGCTGGGACCATCCTCTGTGACCAATGCATGTCGTCCAATCAGAAGAAGGCCCTGAAGGCTGAGCACACCAGTCGGCTGAAGGCAGCCTTTGTTAAGGCACTCCAACAGGAGCAGGAAATTGAGCAGCGAATCCTCCAGCAGGCGGCCTCTTCTTCCTCTGCCTCCCCTATCTCTAAAACCTCCTCGTCCTCCTCTCCCTCACTGTCCAAGAGTGAGGTGCTGGTGTCTCAGCAGTACAAGCAGGTCAGGGCTGCCATGCAGCACAGACCTGTCTCTGCCCACCACTCCATTAAGCAGGTTAGCAGGGGTTTTCAATGTGATGGACCCACACTGTGGTTTCAGTTTAAAACCATGTATCTTTTTTTATTTTAGATTTATATAATGGCTTACCAACACTCCCGTCACTTTGTCTCTGTACAGAGTCAGCTGTCACACAACATCCAGTCCGCAGTGAGGTCTCGTGTGGTCCACACGTTCCCCTCTTCCTCTCAGCTGCAGAGTGCGGTGACAGCAGCAGCGCTGGGCAGCAGGCCAGGTAAGCATGCTGCAGCACGCCCGTTGCAGCAGGGGGCAAAGGTCAGCGCCGGCGGCAGCAGCAGCAGTAACCAGGGCAACGTGGCTGCCTGGAGGAAGCAGAGCAGTGGCAATACAGGTAGATAAACGTGAGACGAGGTTATACCAAGAATGTGCTCCAAAGGTCTCGCTTTCTGCTCCTCTTCGGGGTAATCACTCTCTTCTCAGGTGGATTCCTCTCTAGCACTGTCACTTCTCGTTCTTTCTTCCCATTTCCTCGGGTTAAGACTTTTAATTTTAGCATCCCTTTATAGTCCCTGTGTCTGGCTTTTTTTGTAAAATCCTAAAAGGTGCAGTTTTACTGGTAAAATATTTTTCATCTTCACTCATCTCACATTATGCCAATTTTTCTTTTATATTTCCTCTCTTCCTACCTGAGTCCAAATACTGTGATAGTGTAATATTTCACCATAGCATCAATGTAACAGCTTGATGGTAATAATATCTAGTACATTGACCATTGATGTATTTGTTTCCCTTACAGGTGTGACTATGGCCTATGTGAACCCCAGCTTGTCTGCCCATAAGACCACCTCTGCAGTGGAGCGTCAGCGAGAGTACCTGCTGGACATGATTCCCTCCCGTTCTATCTCCCAAGCAGCCAACACATGGAAATAATGCAATCTTACTCTCCTGATACCATAACAATTACCCCTCTTAATATCAATAACAGCCATTCACATTATCATTCTAATTCTTTCTATGGATTTCTATGCCTCTGGCCAAAATGGTGCAGGGGAGAATCGCTCTCTCTCTCTTTTTTTTTTTCTTTTTTTTTTGTGGGAAGGAGGTGTCCCTCCATCTCCTCCTCAGATCTTTCTGCTACCATCTTCCTTACCTGAGTCCTTCATCCCAAATTGGAGTTGTGCTGCAATAGCTTGGGCTTCTGGGATGCGAGGAGTTCATCAAATAGAATTTGGGTACCTTTCTGAGGGTTGGGGTAAACATAGGCATATACAATTTTACAAACTTCTCCAGTGATGTTGCCTCTCCCTCCCTGTATATTGGTTGACCCTCACAGTTGTACCAAGAGGAAGTTGCCACACTATCCCTGTGCTCCCTCGCCTCTGGATTAGGCAGGGAAAGAATAATAATCACTATTATACACAATAAAATATTCGCCTTACGTCCTGCCCCCCTCCAGTCTGAGCCAGTCAGACTCAGGCCCATGTGGTGGCCGAACCGAACTTAAGTCAAGACCTCATCACAGGGATTGTGGTGGAGCTTCAAGGACCATCCACGAAATAATAAGAACTGCTTCAGCTTTGCAAAAATGAATAGAATTTAAAAAAAAAAAAAA
The DNA here is from genome assembly GCF_002814215.2 of Seriola lalandi dorsalis. Lineage (NCBI taxonomy): Eukaryota > Metazoa > Chordata > Actinopteri > Carangiformes > Carangidae > Seriola > Seriola lalandi. Next base: position 264,678 of record NW_019524777.1, read on the forward strand.
AGACTGTAAAAAATGATCTCTATCTGCACACAGACTGCCTCTTCTCTCTAACCAACGCTGTGTATAGTAGAGAAGTTGACGTGTGTTGGATAATTTTGTATGGCTGAATGTTAGGATTTTGTCTTTTCTTCTGTAAGTCATATACTGTGTTTGGAATATTGTGCTCCCTGATACTTTGGAAGTGGCCTCTTGTCGAGGTCCGAATTTACAGGCTAATGTTACTGTTGAGGTGGTTTTACATCTGCTGGGTTCCATGTTGTGGCCTACTTTTAAATACTTTGTTTTTTCTAAGATGAAGAGGAAGAATAAAGATTCAAGGTTTAACTGACTCATGTAAAAACACGGAGCATATGTTTGGAGGACTATTCTTATTGAATATTGAAGGAAAAAAAAAAACTTCCAAAGAACTAGTGGAGCCCAAATGGAATCCCTTCTGCTAGAAGGTTTCTAGTTTATTTGAACCCTCTCTGGATATAAACATGAATTCATGCTAAACTGAGGGGGTGTAAGGAATGTCATATTTTTGACATTGTTTTGCTTTTAGTCATAGGTTGTGGTGCATTATTTTTCTTCTATAGACAAACTGTCTCTGGGTTTATTTATAGGGTCATGTTAGTAAAGATATATGCTTATGCCCTAAGTTTGAATGGATCTCCACATACAATGATTTGTTTTCTCTTGTGTGTCCAGTGGCTCCCACTCACCCTACGATTGGTCTGAGAGAAGCTGGACAGCTTTCAGAATGTAGTTATGCAAAAACCCCTATAGCAACAAATGACATGAACTTCTTAGTCTTTAACATTAAGGTGTGTATGATTTATGTCAGGTCCTTGAATTGAGCTAACTATGCCTTTCACATGAGCTATAGTGCATTTTTTTATCAGGTTGCAGCAGCACAGGATAAGCTAGTGATGTACAATATGTCCTACATTAAACAGGGGGAATCTGCATTGCTCATGGAGTTAAGTTATTTAACAACCATGTGCTGTCTTCTTTAATTTCAGTCAATGGGGTGGTCCAGTTTCTTTCACTCTACCACTCATGTCTACCAATGGTGTCATATTAATGTGGTCTATTGGAAAGTGTCACTAAATTAAAAAATATAAAATATTGACATTTAAGCAGTGAAAAAGTGTAACATTATCAAAATCTGGATGTTTAGCAAGCCATATGTTAAAACACAAACCTAATTCACAAAAGAGGCTGATCACCCCCCACCCCATCCCCAGAGTTATTTTCTCAATATCCCATATATGTCCATTTTTGTCCTTTTCACATTAAAACAGTAGTGTTGAATATCTCATCACTGTGCATTTACAAACCTGGAGTCTTGCTGTCCTGTTGTCTCAGGCTTGATTTCATCCATGATGTGATAATCTAATGTGACATTGTAAGGATTTGTGTCCTGTAACCAGAGTGCACTCATTAGCTCACTGATCATTGTCAAGCTCCATTCTGAAAGATGGTGCACTGCATTAGGTAAATGGGTATCAGTTGAAGCTTACCCCCCTGTCCTGGGGTATCATCACTGTACACGTGGGTTTCATTTAGGATGGTGCAACATACGGTATGTGCATTGCTGATAGAAATACAAGCATACAAAGTTTGAGTTAAATTGCTTGAGATTTTGTGTTTCTGTCTCAAAGTAGCATTGGAAATCTTCCAGGTTGTCTGTACATTCCTGACAGGCAGAAGGTAGCAGCCCGCGTCTTGTGGATGCAAAATAAGCAATCTGGAATGAGCCCATCATTTTGTGCCCTGCTAAGTGTAACCCTGTGCTGTCCTGACTACTGCCTGCTGCTGCTGCTGCTGTTTGACAACAATATCACCATTCCGTTTGTTTGGGGTTGAAACGCTGCTAAAAGGCAGTGCAGCCCAAATGGAAAAGAAAATGTATGAGAAATTTTTTTTTTTTTGATTTTTTTTTTTTTTTTTTTTTTTTTTTCTGCTCTATCAAATAATAATAAAACTAATTTTAACCCCTCTTTCATGACTGCTTTGCCTGTTTATTCAGACTGACACGGAGGTGCACACATACACACAAATCTCCTATATCTGATTAGGATGATGTCATACACTGGGTGGACACATCAAAACCATCAATATAATGCAATTGGATACAATAACACAGGAGTTAATGTCTGCTAACCTTGTACTGTTCGATGCTGAGACACATGGTGATGGTAATAAACATTAGACCTTTGTACTGGATTTCATTATATGTGAAAACTGCTTTCTTTTTAGTTGTTTCTATTCCCTGCGCAGCAGAAGTCAGTGTACATAGAAAGCAGAATCCTTTCTACAAGTTACATCACTACCAGTGTGTGAAGCAACAACAAAAAGAAGCAATTACAAAAGAAAACTACAGAGCACAGTTTGGAGTTTCACTGTTATTCTAACTTTGAAATCGCAAGCTATCAAGACAGAAGTTATTAACATTTCCCAATTATTTCATTTTCTCCCACAGCGGTTTGTATCAAGCACAGAACTCAAACCTTGATCCGCACCCTCACACCCCCCTGGTTTTTGACTCAAACCACTAAAGCAATGTTAGTTCTCAGCTTTTTTTCTATGTAAGATTACAGGTTTCTCTCATAAAAAACACATACACAGCACATAACACAAAATGTCAATTTAAATATCTGCTCTAAGCGATAAGATAGATGAGACAGAAAAATGTACACCTGTCCTTTAATTCATAATTCTTATAATTGTTGTAATTCTTAAAATCATTAGATAGAAATAGATAGTTATATAAATGTATATAACTGTCTGCTCTTATGGCTTTTCTAGGTAATAATGATCAGTTTTTTCCAGCCCCCACTTTGTCTACAACGTAAATAGTAGTACCCCTAGGTGGCAGAGTATACCAACATTCAGTTGTCCTCACAGGAATTTGATCAGTGTAATCTGGTGGAAAAACAAAAACCTACACCCTAATCTGTAATATAAAACAAAGTGTGTTTGTTGAGCTGTAAGGAATGGTCATGAAGTCAGAACAAACTGGTGGGAGAAAGAGAGAGAGAGAGAGAGAGAGAGAGAGACCTTTAAATAAGAATGTGAGCTATTGTTCATTGCCACGACCCACTTATGAGCTTCATTCCTTGGCAGCTGCAGGTTCTCCCTGAGATACTACTATGCATATCCTCTGTCTGCATTTGTGTGTGTGCTTTTACTGCATGTTTGTATGTTATATTATTGACATTTTAATGATAGCAAGTGTTTTCTTCTGCTTCCCTAAATCCATATGATTATTCTCCATGCATGTAAGTCCTTTTGGGGTCATTTATAGTCGCTTTTATATCAACCATCATATGTTCTGGAGCTGCAAAATGTTATGTACCCACTCAGGTACTATAGTATTATTATCTCAGTTTAGGTAATGGGCTTTACCCACCGCCCACCATCGTATGAAAGGTGTTAGTGTTTGTGATTTCACTGAGCAGTCAAGTGTTTCCTCACTCTGATGCTTGCTCTAGATTCTACATCAAGGGATCCTTTTGCCGCTTAGGAGTATGCTTGAACGTGTGTGTCTGTGTTTGTGTGAATTTGAGGGAGGGAAGTCGGGAGGTGGGGTGGAGGGGGATGCACCCTGGATGACTGAACGGCTACGATTGCGACAGCCTGAGCCAATCAGCCGGCGAGCACCGTGCCTCCTGATTCTTAATTGGCTGGCTTTCCCGGTGAGCGCAGCTGATCCACGGAGCCAGCTGGTTTTATCAGAGAATGAGCCGGGGCCACAGTGGGAAAGGAGAGGCAGAGATACAGAGGCAAGATTCAGAGTGTGTGTGTGTAGCAGCCAGTAATTATTCTCCAGTGTCTGAGCCAATCAAGAGCCACAGACCATTTAGATACTCAGTCTGTTCCCAGGAAAAGAAGTAGGCAGTGTGTTCATTGAATCAGCGAAAGAAAGAAAGGAACGGAGGTGGTCTCTTTGGAACGGCACAGCTTCTCTTTTCTCATATTCGCCAAAACGTGCTTGGTGAAAACAGATGGACAAGATGAACCACAGCTCAGCTGAGGCAGAGGCTGAAACCATAGAACCACTGCGCTACCTCAGGTAGGCACCTGCCCATCTCTGTGGCATCTCTCTCTCATGGACTCACTGCTGTTCTATTCTATTGCTTTTCTGCCTCTTCATCTCTGTTTCAAACTGTTCTTTCTCTGTTCTGCTCTCCCATTCTGTTTGGTTTACAGTCACACAGTTCACAGGACTGTTCTTAAACCAGTGGACAGTGGGAGAAAGAGATAAATAGTGGCGCGTAGGACCCAAGAGAAGTCTTCACATGAACAGTCTGTGTGAATCAGAGCAAGCTTGAGATGATAGGGAATAATAAGAGATCAATTATTTAAGTCACCAATACTGGTGATGATGATGATGATGAAGGGGATTATAATGATGCCTGCAGAAATATGATGGTTCATCCTAACAAACTCACTCTGCTTTGCCCGCCTTGATTTTTTTTCATTGCTCCCATTCCCCTCTGCTGAAGCCTCAAATTGAATTACATTTATGAGCTTTTATTCAATTAGGAGGCCCATGTTTAATTTGGCATCACATAGTACCAACCAAGCCAAGCATCTCATGATTCAGTATATTTGTGGATCAAGTTTGTTATGCAATTGAAGTTTAGGATGGTGTATGTGCCCCTTGTTGCACCAGTTTTACTTTCAGAGTGACAGGAAGACAGAGATTTTTGAATTTGAGAAACAAAAAGAGAGGTAATGCTCTAATCTAATACGTGTGTATGTGTGGTGTGTTTGCAGATATACAGTACGTATACCGAAACACACGTAAATTGTTTTTCCAACCTTTGATACAGACACATAAACCCACAGACTGCGCATGCACATATTGATTATTCTGTTGGGCTCCACTTTAAATTCCAAGTGACAGTCTGTAGTCCTTCTGGGATCAACGCTAACTAAACAGCCTTTAGTCATCATCATGGTCAAAAATTAGACACCAAAATTGCAGCTCACATAAGGTGACATGTTGGCCTGACAATCAAAGAAGGCACAGATTAAAAAACTAAACCAAACATAATAATAGAAAACAATCTATTGCCCATTAGGTTTAAAAGCTTTTTATGTAGCTAACTTAAGGCAGACCTCAGTTTTTAACACAGAATTACAATTACATTTGTGGATGTGGTGCAGCTGAATGAACCATACTGACAAAGACATTTTTTTTGAAAAAGCACAGTATATTACAAACAAATAACATTTTACATAAATAGCTAGAAGCTAAATGTAAATTTGGGCACCACCGTTAAAGGGCAACTCCACACATCAAAGTCTGTTTACAAGTTTGATAAACTGCCTCAAGTGATGTCAGTTGAGTCAGCGCCAGGTCTGAGGGCTGAAAGTTTGAAAATGAAAAAAAAAAAAAAGAATCTGTGGGTGTGAAGATAGAAAGAAGAGAGTTTCCATATCTCTGTTGCCTGCTCTTCAACTCGAGGCTAAATTAACCACCAGTAGCATTACACACCTGAACCTCCGACCAAACTGTTAGCAGTAGATAATGTAGGCACCGGGCACCAGATAAGGAAGTAGTGGAATATAAAAGATGATTGTGCTACATTGATTTTTATCCTAACAAAAAAAAACAACTGTCCATCATGAGTCTAACAATGTTACAGGAGTGTAATGTTAAATTGGTGGGATACTCTACGGTAACATATTGTGTATCTATGTAGGCAATATAAATGCTATGATAAGCTGTATAAAGGCACATATGTGTACACACATGCACACAGACAGTGGTACATACTGAACCCCTTTAAATAGAAGGAATTGTGTTATTCTGCAGTATGATGACAGGATTAGAGTGTGAATGGCTGAATGCTTTCTAGCCTTGCTGTTTTTGTCTCTGCTTAATCAACTGTAAATCGGGTGTGTTGTCACTCAGGAGGAAACATCACTCTTCTCTTTCTTCCGTCAACACATTTCAAATAGGATGATGCATTTAATATAACCAAGACAGATGGCTTCCCTTTTCTGTTGATTCTTTTTGTAAATACAAATCACTCTGTGTGCCCCTAATTGATTTTACAGAATGTGTGGACATACGGTGCCTAAAGACGCCGTCATACGGAACACTGCATCTCCGCTGAGACTCATGTATTTAATGTAACCCTCACAGTTACTGTCATTGATTTAACTGCTTTAAGCTCCACACACCAGTCTGCATCGCATTCTTTTTGCTATTGCCATGTCAATCAGTGCATGTGCCTATACATTAAATCGGTTCAATAATGTATGTAATTACACCCTTTGCGTTGCCTGCATTTACATTCTTCTCCATGTGTGTTGCAATCAGAGCAGCTGAGGCTGGCAAATTAACCATCACCCGAGAGGCTTCATCCCAGTCCGAAGACTCTCCGATCTCTGCAGCTTCATTGGGGCTGGCAGTCAGTTGAGGCAGTCAATTAAAGCCCCCATATAATACTGCAGGAGTAATTGATTATACAGTTACTATCATCACCAGGGTCTATGTATGTGAATGTGCACATGTGTGTGTGCATGTATACGTAGTGCTTGTGCGGTGATTCTATGATAATTCATTCTAAAATGATATATAGACATATATCCACGGTTGTTGCCAATCAAGTTGATAGCTGACAAGCAGCTGTCATAGCAACCTGTTTAAGCAAAACCTTGGAGATGATTTTGTGAACAAAGAAAAATTTGGATCTAATTACTGTCTGGCGCTATAAGCTCTTATGATTTATGTAAAAAACAGGAGATTATATTAGCCCCGAGAAACCCTTGTGATAAAGCTGTTCAATGATCTGATATAATTATATAGAAAATTGTAAGTAATGTATTTGCCAGAGGCGAGCAGAAACCCATTAAGTTATGCATGAAAATCTAAATACGTGATGATCCTGCTGTTTTAGTGTGATAATGGTTGTGACTGCAGGAAGATCCAAATTCATTCAGAGCACGACTCATCTTGTGCTCTTCTGTTTTTTTTTGTGTTAAACACACTGTAAGATTTTCTTTTTATATTTGTTTCATCGTGTGTATACATACATATGAAACAAATATAAAAAGAAATAACTTAATTCATGCCTTTAATAAAAAATTTTTTCAACACAGTCCATACACATTAACAGAAAGTAGTAGTTGCACATTAAAGTAAAGGTACTGCAGAGGCACTTGATGAGATGCCTGAGGATGTCGATAACCTTGGCGGTGGTTCTGAGCTGGTGATGACTTGGTCTTGGATCAGGCACAGTCGCTGGCTGCTGTCTACAGTTTTTGAAAGGTCAGATAAGTAAAATGCACAAGGGGAATTCTGGACTTGTGTGTGTGATTTATTCAGACAAATTAAGTGGCTCTACCTCTGTTTCCGAAAGGTCGATGCTCCTTGTTGTCTACATTTCACCACCTCAAGCTGTTCGATTGTATCTGTTCTTTACTATCAAATAACAGCAAATAATGTTCTAGCAGCAGGGGAGACCTGAAAATATCTGAGTATAAAAGCCTGAATATTTTCCAAGCTTCTCTGAATTTTAGAAACTATTCTGAGCGGCATTTTTTTTTCAGGGATGACTCAACAAACATCTGCCAGCACAATGTGCCACATTTGTTTAATTCAAAGCATTACACGGTGTATTTCTATGATGCTCTTTTGAATGTAATTAGACACTTTTCTCCCTCTGGATCTTTCTGATATTTTTTCTCTTCGTCCTCCTCTCTTCATTCTGACAGTGATGAATGTTCTGGCTCTTTGGTCCACCTTTCCCCTTTTGCCCACATCACCTGGGATCTGGGGCCAGTCGCACAGAGAAATATTAGTCTGGTCTGAGATATTTTCGTCTGCCTTTCAATTTGCTGGCCTGCCTGACTGTCTGTCAGTTCTGCTGCCAGTGTGTCAAGCTGTCTGACTTTACCCGCTTTGCTTTCATGTCTCTTTTTACCTTGGAAACAATGCATATTAGGCTTATTGTTATTCCTTTGGCTTGCCTCCCTCCTTTCAGATCCCTGCCACCAATTCCCATGTTAGCAGCTCCATTTGCCTGTGTGGCAGCGCAGGTATTTATTTATAGGCCAAATGTAATGATTGGGGCAGAGGGGTTGAGATGCAGAGAGGAAGAATGGAGGGGGAGAGATGATTTGCTACCAGTGCAGTGTTTGGCCATAATTTTCCTCCTCCATTAAAGTCAGATTAGCTGCAAGAGTTCTCCATTACTATGTTTGAGAGAGGTGCATGTGGGGAAGAGTGGGGTCGAAGGGAAGCATGATGAGGACTGAGGCCTGGTTTCAAGTGAATTATAGTTATATTTCTATGGCAGTAAAGTGTGAGATAACATAATCAAAGATGTAGCCAGACAGCTCTAAGTGCATTCACACAAAATGATTCAGTTACTTTGAAAACCTGGTTTGGGATAGGAGTTAGAGTATGGTATTTTTTTTGGTTTACAACCACAGCCACGCTTGCAGCTCTGTGAGGCTAAATGCTAAAGTGACAATACTCACATGCTGGGAGGGACAGTATAATGCTTGACAGTGGCCTGCTGTCAGTTCAAGCTAGAAATAAGTCCAATTAAAAAAGATACTGAAGTGCAAGCCAGATCTCTCCTTAAATCTGATCTCAGAACAGCATTCTGTCCAATATAGCTGTCGTTGACAGGGCTTCTACCGTTCTGAGGTCAGTTATGATATTGGACGCATCATGCTCAGATGCGTGTGGGAACTAAACCTGATTATGAAACTGTGAGAGGCAGCAGTAGCAAATAAGAGAGCAAATTACACTCATTTTTTCATCAGTTTACGGGATCTGCCATAAGTTTGAGACAAAATACTGTTACGGGAGTAGAGCAGCTCCTTACAGGAATAGCTCAGTACGTAGGTTGTGTGCGTAGCGGGAGAGAGAGAAAGCGATGATGCTGTCGACCTGAGCAGAGTTACCTAGTTAGTTAGCAGTCAGCGGTGTAGCTGTGGACGTAGCGGTGTGATGTTTGTGCACTTTAGGCTGTTTTTCAGTAAATAAATGCTACGACTCATCAAGACCGAAGTTCCTCTGTGATTCCCAACTACAGCCCAGACGATGAGCCAGGAAAGGTAAACAACACTGAGGCTGCGCGGTTCTGCTTGCCTATCTGTAAAAAATCCCCGCCCGCCCCTGGTGTTTCATTATTTTAGCATGTTAACATGCTAATGTTTGCCAATTAGCAACAAAGCCTAGCCACGAGAGCCAGATAACTACTGTGGCCATTCAGTATTAGTTGACATATTTCAGTCTGCACCTCAGTAGTGGATCGACTGATTGACCAGCTGACATGGCCAATCCCTACAGCCAAAGTGATGGCAAAAAAAAAAAAACCTTCACTTACATTCTTCAACACAGGAGCTACTGTATGGCAGGATACATAGCAACCTAATGGGAAATAATAATTTGAAAGTAAATGCAAAAACCTTTTTGTTTTGATGAATTCACAATTTCTCAGTTTCACCTAAGGATTGACAGCTCTTGTTTTCATTTGCTTGACCACCCCAAAGCCCAAAGCCCTGTTGATTCAGGTTTAAATTAGTCTCCAGGCAGCAACCTTTGTTGAAGAAGAACACAAGAGAGCCATTTGAGGAAGGCTGAGCCAAGCCTCTGTCCTCCTCATTATGTCCATTGTGGATCATTGAAGTGATTTCAGTGGGGGGGGTGAGGAAAAACAATATTCTCTCCAAGGTGCTGCAGTTTGATTATATCACACATATAATGACAGATTTAGAGAAAAACTTCTTAATCTTGCTTTAGCACAAGTTGTTCTGAGGAGAGATGAGAGCAGAGTGAGAAAGGTCAAACTCTTAGATTGAATTGAATCTGGTTTGTTCATCTTCACTTAGGGTTCACTCCGACAAGCCACATGCAATGAGTTGTCCTTCAAACAGCAGTAGTCGCACATGGATTGTGTTGGTATGTGTGTGTCTTATGCATGTTCAAACACGAGAGTGAGAGAGATAGTATAGACAGAGAGAGAGAGAGAGAGAGAGCGCCCAAGATTCCTTCTGTGCAGTGGTAATTGCGAATCATTTGTGCTTTAAATTGGCAAGATGTAATGGGGTCAGGATGTGTCAATTATTTAAGTGCTTTCATGTCACCTGACATGACCTTCACACTGTGAGGGTGTGTGTGTCTGTGTGTGTATATGTGTGTATGTATGTGCGTTATCACGAAGGGGGATGAGCATAAAGGGACATTGCGGGGCACTATGATGTGTGTGTTTCTTACCTCCTTCAGAGCTCTAACAACTGTTAGCTTTACATTAGCCTAAATAATGATGACAGAACTAGAGAACAGACTGTGCAAATTTTAATGGCCAGTTCCTCCGGCTCTCACACTCATTACTAAATAAGAGGCAGCTCAGTATGTCTCATACTTGAAAAACTGACCTTTAAAAAAAATTCCCTGTCCTGCTTATCCCTCATCGTCATGCTCTTTCTCCCACCATTGGCGCCTCTCCACCTTCCTCATTTCTCCCCCTTGAAACACTGGACTCCCATTTTACGAACACACTCAAAAATGGAGGTGGTTACAGTGGAGGGATGCTCTGCAGAATTCACAGTCCTTTGAGGTGTGTTTCAACAGAAACAGAGCTCATGCATTATTCTTCTTTTGCTATTATGATTAAGCACATTTACAGTAACTGAGACAGAAGCCCAGAGCCGCATAAAACCGCAATTATTTATGTTTGAAAGTGGAAAAATGTGACTGTGTATGTAAATGAAGCTTGTGAGAATCTGTGTATGTGTTTATGTGTTAATGTGTGTAGGGGTTAACTTGATAGGCTCTTGTGCCTCTTTGGTGGCAGCTGAATGTTTTCAAGTGCAGCATCTGTAGCGAGTGTTTCATTTAAATGTCCCCAGGCCCCTCACTGCTAAATTCTCATCAAATAGTCATAGGTGACATTATAACCTCTTGTCTTGTAAACGCAACAATGGCCGAAGCGCCTGACAAGAAGCCGTGTTCTGGTTTAAGTTCTGGTTTCAAAATGAAACATTCTTGCTGTGCAGCGCCAGGATTAGATTTAACTGAGTTAGCTTGGTTTGACTGCTCCATTGTACTTACATGTGGCGAGTGATTCAGCTTCTACTTTCAGATCACTTTTCCTTTTCAAAGGTATTAAAGTACTCAAATCTTGCAGGAATGACAAGGGCTTTCATTTGACTCAGTGAGACAGAGCACCAAGCTATTATTAGAGACACCTCATTATTTCATTTGGCAGGTCCAAACTGTGCTTCAATTAACTTTTGTTAATTAAGCTCTTCTGCTGCTTTAATGTAATTTTTTTCATATGACATTTTAGTAATTTTCCTTTTTTTTTTTTCACCTGAAAAGAAGACAAACATTAAATTAAAATCATCTAAAATGTTTGTTAGATCCATTTCATGTTCCAGAGCTATTTTCTGGCTCCATTTGTGACGTTGTGATGTTGTTTGTTCCTAAGATATCAGCAATGACGATAATGAACAATGGAAATCTGATGTTCATTTAGACATTAGACACTATTATTAGTACTAATCATAGTTTTTCATAATCCAGATGAATTCATCATAAATGTTAATGTAATCACAGGTAATATTTTAGATAGACTACTTACATATCTGAATCACCAAGTCATAGCGTGTGTGAGCTTTTGTGTTTGTGTGCTTACTCAGTGGATATTTATTCAGGCTTTAATGTGTGTAGCCAGGATGCATTGTCATCGTGTGTGAGTTTTTTTGGTTGGATTTACAATCCTACATTTAGGAAGCTGACAGGAATGAGAGAGCAAAAGAAAGAAATAGGGACTATAGGAGTTTGTATCACTGTGTGTCTGTGTGTAGATGAGGTTGGTGGTATTGTCGTCCCCGCACTTCTGTTTCCGTTACAAATAATAGGGTTTGGATTTCAACATGAATGTCTCAGCTGGCTCCACTGTTATTTCTCCAAATGTTCAGACCGTATCACAGTACCAAATACAGGCTCGTGTCCAGGCTAAGTGTGTGAATAGTAGTAGATGAATGCTGTAATTAAAACAAACATACATGGTTTATTGTGCTCCGTTAAAAAAAAAAAAAAAAAGAAGTAGTGTCACGCCTCTGAAAAGTCATTAGTGCCCTAAATCCAGCATGAGCTCCGGTCTTGTTTTGCATTATTGATTTCAAGTGTGGGTTGATGTGAGGAATTGATTATTATAACTGCCTACTGGCTTTGTTTTCAAACCCTTGCTGAGCTGTGTATACATGCGCACAGGCATTTATTTTTGAATGGCATTAGCACGCAGGGACAATCAATCAAATCTTTTTTGGCGCATTCTGATTGAATAGTCAATCGCAAAGATTTATGTGGCATAAGGCTTCATTTATTCGAAGATTCCCGCAGTGCTGCCCATCACTGGAAAGTGAAAGAGGAGGGCAGTTTAAATCATTTGATATTTCCTCAGTGACAATGTCCTCACATCGTCCTTGAAATAGGCCATTAGTAGACTTCATATTAAGAGTTTGGGATTTTAGTCTCCATACGTTCAATGCCATAACCACCAATCCATCACCACACACTCATGACTAGTTCTTTCACATTTTTTGAGTCCATTTTACCTGTCAGCTGCCAACTCACCTGCCATTCTGTCATTCCCAGTCACACCAGCTGTTTCTCTCAGTTCCTCATTCCCCAGCTACCCTTCTAGTTTATACATCTGCCTGGTTACAGACTCCCAATGACCTGCAAAGGAAGAGTTGACCATCACTAAGCCACTTTGTGGTAACCGTGCTAATTTGTCTGATTGTAATGTAGAGGAAGGTAAACAGTGACCAAGCACGAAACGCAACTGTCCTGGAAACTTGAAACAAATGACTTGTAGCAAAATAAATTCCATACCGGTCTGGAACCACCCTAGATCTGGGCCTGGTGCTAGCTTGGCTAGGCCAGTGGGTCATGTGACCCCACTTTGCAAGTTGAAGCAGTCCATCGAGACTGTTAGGTCATCTGTTAGGTCATCAGGCTGTAGGATTCAAGTCTGCTTGTCAGTTTTCTGTCTGCTCATTTGACCCTTGTCTGCGTGGTTGAAATTTCATCTACCACTTTATTCCACTTCAGATGTGTTTGAACTTTGACTACATTTTACTAACCTTAGCCTGCCTCTTTGTTTCAGTACACTTTTTTTTTTTTTAACTTTAGCTACTGAGTCTGTGAGTCTGACTTTTGGGTCCAAATCCTGTTGTAGTGCACCACAGAGCATCAAAATTCAGAGGTCATGGTCGCAAAAAGGCTCTAATGTCCTTCCACACAACTTCCTGGGAGATCCTTCCAGGACGTAAAAACGTGGCCCAGCGCCTGGACCATCTCCAGACTCTTGAACAATGTCAACTCCTCCTCTCTCGTTTGAGCAGCAACTTAAGATAATTATAAAAACGCTCAGTATCTCCAGTGGAGTCTGATTACCATTTCTTCAACACGATTCTTCAGTTGCTCAGACATTTCCAGGAATAATTTAATGCAGTGCAATCCACTTTGTAACAATAGACATCGTATTTCTTAAATGGCAGACACCGTATCTACTCTCCGCTTTTAATTTCTTTTCCCTGCAGCATCTTTTCTTCTGAACCCTGTGGGCGACTTGCTGACAGGGGTCAGAGCTGTTCTGAGGAATGTGACCAGAAAGGAAAGTGTTCTCATGGTGACAGAATGGGAGCGATGCCCACTAGAAACTGGCCTTTTGTCTTCACTGGAAAATCAATGTGGGGAGACAGAGAAAGATGCAGATAGACCAACATAGAGAAAGGAGAGGAGAGGAGGAAAAATTCAGATTGAGGGTAAAGAAAAAACAGTGGGTGAGGACCACTAACCTGATAATAAGATCAAAAGGTGGATGGTGTCTTTTCTGCCAGCTGTTACCAGTTGTCACTCACATTACCTTTGTGCCACTTGCCATAGAAACCAACCCCAGCTACACCCCAGCGAGAGATGTTGGCTTACTGAGACGTGCACAGGTGATCTTTTTGTTAAAGACCTTCGCAGGGCTCAAGTTAAAACTGGAGGCACCCTCAGTATTCTTTCTGTTCGGCAGTTCCAGTTTTATATGATTGAAAATGAAATTGAATTGGCAGAAAGAGAGGGAGCGGCACAAGGATGGTGAAAGTCGACTTGTTACGTAAATTCTGAATCGATGATGTAGTTTTTATTTCTGTAAATGGATTTCTGTCCTTGTGAGTTGAAGGAAGGAACAGTCTGTGTTTGTAGGTATTGTGTCTCCAACTGTGTTTTGCCTTCATGTGTGTGTATGTGAGCATTTCAGCGTTTGCAGTGTGTGCCACCGTTTGCAGCCAGGAAGGCTTTATTTTCCACTATTCAGTAATTGGGTTCACTGTCTCGCTCTGCTGAGTCCTGATTGTGGTTCTGTTTTGCTCCCCAATGGAGGAACACCGTCGCTGAATTCTGATTATGTAAATGACTTGTCTTGTCTTGTCTTTATAGCTCTGGATATAGCTCGTTTGTTGTTTACCATCTCCTCCCTGTTCACTGACGGATTATACAATTAGAAATTAAAGTTGGCTTTTGAAAGTCAAGGTAATGGTCCCAACAGAAAACAGTAATGTACAAATTTAATTAGCTTCATGCTAGTTTTACGGGTGTGTTGATGAGGTATGTGAAAACTGACAGTGTATCAAACAGAACAGATAAAGTTGTAAAGGCTGGTTATCTTTCAGAAGAGCTACAAGACAGCCACATATTCACAGGCTCAGATCTTTTTTTTCAGTCGTCCAGTACCTGCAATGAGACAGTCAATAGAGGTGCAGAGCAATTCATGCCTCCCGGATACGATGGACAGTTGCTAAGGTTGGCCTCCCCGGTGGCCTGTAAGCCAGCGGGTTAATTGTGATGCTGAGAGAGGCATGCAGTGAGAAAGACGGCAACCTGGAGAGCCAGACAGAGGAATCAACAGACAATCAACTAAATGTTTACTCGGAGAGAGCGGATCAAGACCCCGGAGAGAAGAGGAGTGGACGGAGAGAAAATGAGAAAAGCACCGACACTGAAAGACGGGAGAGGAGATGTTGTTAGCCTTTTATGTTTTTTGAGATATGCTTCTGTATATTGCTTTTTATGAGCTCACATCTGTCTGTGTCTGCTTTGTCTTGCTCCCAGAGCTAAAAATCTCATTTCAATGCTTGCATTATCTGATAATTGTGGTAATGATAACAAGTCAGTGAGAGCGGAAGGCACATAAGTTTCTGCAGTTTCTTTTATTTCTGTCAGCTCACTGTAATTACCTTTGCCAAGGATGTTTTCATCCGTGTCTGTCTGTTGGTTTGTTTGCTTATTTGTCAGCAGGATTATGCAAACAGTACTTAACCAATTTGCACCAAACTTGGTGGAGGGATTGAGCAAAGGGTCAAAGAAAACTCCATTACATTCTGGGGCAGATCTGGTTTGTTTACTATGAATTTGAATGTTTTTCTCTGAAGTCTGGTATATGTTGTTGGGCACTGGCCTTGGTGGAGGTCTTCGCTCTCCGAGAGCCGTTCTAGTTTGTGAATGAAGGCCAAAGGTTTGCCATAGTTATAAGAGACAAATAGAGTGGGTGGCAATGAAATTGTCAACGCTCCAAGACACAATTATTTTTGGGCTTTTCAAAAATGTCAAAAAAAAAAGGAGGAAGAGAATGTGTCAAAAAAAGGAAAAACAGTGGTTACCTCTTTCATCCATATTTCTATGAGCAGGAAGTGCAGACAGAGCCCACTCAAATTTTCACTTCACACTATTCAAGACAAGCTCACTAGGCTCCATTAGTACTGGCTGTATGTTAGTGTCATACCCTAACTCGGCATCGAGTAAGTCAGCTACTCAAGGACTGGCACAGGTAGAATGGACAATCCTGCTTGTGCTCACAGAACTGCAGTTACCGTGTGTGTTCAGTTCTCACAAGCTCAAACCTGCCATTATTCCCCATCATAAGTGTTTGTCAGATGGTGGAATAGTTTCCTCCTGCCACACCTTTCTGATGTCCACGTCCGACCATGTTCTGTCAAAGCTGACAATCCACTATTCCAACTCACTTAGAGTCACCATTCAAACACACTGTGATTGATCAGCTATGTGGAATTGAGAAAACAGCCAGGGTCTTAACTTCGCTCTCTAGCCTGACAGCTATTGATTGGTCCACAGGCCCACTTGCAAATTGGAAGGCAATGGCGACTCCTGTAAGGTCGAGAGAAAGTTTTGCACAAGTGTGAACTCATCAAATGCTGCAGACAGGTAGACGCGTACACCTGCAGAGGAGGTTGTGTGTAGGTTGCTGCATGGTTCATGCTGAGAGCTTTACAGCCTCTAGTAGGTTGAATAGAGGAAAGTCGATGCATCAAACAGGACGCAGCATTTTTATTTTCAAATATGGGACGATCCTGTATTATACGTGACGGGTGGCAGCCCTAGCATCTCCAGTTGTTGTGGTCCTGTTTCAGTTTTTTTACCTGCTCCCAGTCTTGTTTCACAGTGTGGAAAATGTGTTCGCTTGCACGCTCCATGCAGACTTTAAAACATGGTGGGTGAAATAAAATGCAGCGAGTACTCGACCAGTCAGAAATGTTCAGCACTGCAGACCACACACCCCCCAAAGTTAATTGTTCTAATAATAATAATAATGATGTTAATTATTAGAATTAATTATTATAATAACCAATAATTCAAATTTAGAATTAAGGTATCCATCTGTGAATAGGAACAATACAACCATAACAAACTATAGTAAGATATTGCATCTTAATACCATAGAGAAATAAAGACAAAACAACAGTGGAATTAAACAAATACATTTGTAATACATCATACAGTAAATACAGCTAAATGAATATATGGAAGAATGGATGTGACCTAGAGCAGAGTTAGGATACAGGTCATTTTTGAAGTGGTAACAGTTAAATAAAGTTCCTCCGTCGATTTAATCACCCTCTACGGCACACTCAAGGTCAAGGTAATGAGATTAGCCAGCGTTAAGGAGATTTAATAATGTTCATCCATTTAGTTATGAACAGGAATATTAAAAATCTTGGGTTCTTTGGTCAGTAACTTTAGACTGTGCATAATTGATATGTAGTGACCAGAGATAAGGGTTTTGTTTGTGGCGCTGTGGTAAACTTATATCTTGCCTGTTCTCACTGTTAGAAAGTGATGAGTTGCAGTCCAGTTAAAGCAGCACTGCATCCATGGTTGTATTGATGAGCGGTGGATCTCCTAATTTGATCAAGTTTTAAGTTTTTGCAAGTGTTTTTTTTTTTTTTTTAATGCTGTAGTGACATGACTGGAAGCCTGTGAGGAAATCTAATGGTCAGCCATCAGTCTAATATCTGCCAGGTGGCTTCACTGATACAAACCAGTGGAATCAAACAGAGCTGATGAAAGTGTTTGTGTAGGCAGCAGTGTCAGAAACAGGCTTTGCGTGACGGTTCCTCCCCCACATCACACCTCTGCAGTGTGCGGAAGAGACATCTGTACCTCCTTCTCCCCCTGCTGTAGCTGCTCTTTCACCTCCTAATCATCTTAGAGGGAGGTGATGAAGATTGACTGAACGCACACACAGGCACACACACGCACACACACACACACACACACACATGCATGCACACAGAAATCCACCAATTTTTCATATAGTACACCCTAGTAAGGCTCCCTAGGCTGCACAGCTTGTGTGACATTCTGTTCCTAATGTATGGGAAATGCCACATGTGCATACATTACAGCCAAGCCTGTCAGTGCAAAAGCCGGTGGTAGCCCGAGGTCACAGCTGCACACATGGACCTTTAACAGACAGACTTGTTTGTCACTAAGGGATGATGCCGAGGGCCTGTCTGGAGCCGGGAGAAAGTTTGAGCGGCAGCTGGAATTTAATATGCATTTCTTGCAAGTTGCGAGGCTGTTACATATGTATCGTGAGTTTGTGCTGATAACACAATGGTGCTGGCTAATTGCTTTTGTGAAACACCACTTTCATGGTTGTGCGATTGACTCACATCACTCGCATCCTCTGAAGCTGCAGTTAGTCTCTCTCCAGGTGTATTGTCATGCCTGGCTGCTCTGCTCTCACTAGAGGTGTGGAAGCACAATTAGTAAGAACCATGTACTTATCATTTATTCCCTTTGTTTTAATTGTGTGCTTTCAGAAGAAATTCTACCTACAGTAAGCGTATTGAAATGTGGGGAACTGAAGACAGTGACAACATCATGCTAATGCAATCCAGATGTTCTGTGTTGAGGCTTCTTTTCCCTGTCAACTGCAGCTGGACCTATATTCATCTTGACTACTGACTGTCCAGCTTGGGGATAGTTCATAGCTTCTTTCCAATTGGTTAATACTATGTTGTTTTTGGGCAAAGGCCAATCATGGCCTTCGGCTCTGCCTTAAAGAAAACTATGAATTACACCTTGGTCATTTGCTTGATGAGATTGTCAGTGTTTTGCGTGTTTTTTCAGGGCAACAGGGCAACTTTTCGTACCCAGTTACCCACATTTCAATACACCTACTGTCGGCACAGGCTTGGCTCTGAAATCACACCATTATAACACAGTGAATAAATGATTAAACAAAGAATAAATTATAAACAAATTATTCATTTCACTTTCACAGAGGCAACTCCTCTTTCACTCCTCAACATTAGTTTCAACTCTCCCATCATTGGTTTCATTCAGTGTGTCCCTGAAGAATACTCTCCTCATCATCACTGCTATCAGCCTCAGTCTCTTTACACCTCTCACATGTTCCTCTCTGCCACCTGCTACCCGAGCATGGTAAACACACCAACACGTGCACCCACGCACACACATATGCATACATACATGGCAGCGTAGCCACGAAAGGTCGGCCGAATGCCAGGTTGGATGTGGTGGCTTTCTGGTCCCTCTCATGGTTCCCCCTACTGCTGTGCTCATCAATTATACACAGCCTGTGCTGTGTGTGTGTGTGTGTGTGTGTGCGTGCGTGCGCGCGCTTGTGTGTGTGTGTGTGCAGGTGCACTTGTGTGAGCCTGCAGTTGTGTCAGAAACAAAGAGACAGTGGCATTGTGGGTTTGATGTGCACTTGGTTGTTTATGTGCAACGTGTATTCTTAACCTAATAGTTTTCTCAGTGAAAGAGAAATGACCCAGGAGAGACGGGCACATTCATATACATATGATGAACACACACACACACACACACACACAGACACACACACACACACACACACACAGCATGATTAGGCAGGAAGAGAATGAACAATTTATGTGAAGGGAATTCAAAAGAAAGTGGAGATTTTTCAGCAGCAGTAGAGGCATCATTTTCTTTTTTGTCCTGCCCTGACTTTGTCTGGGGATTCTCTCGTCTTGCATTTTATTGGTGACAAAATAGAGCCATAAAAAATGTGAGCAGCAGAAGGAAATCAGTCTTTTGTATCCAC
The DNA here is from genome assembly GCF_002814215.2 of Seriola lalandi dorsalis. NCBI lineage: Eukaryota > Metazoa > Chordata > Actinopteri > Carangiformes > Carangidae > Seriola > Seriola lalandi. Next base: position 284,090 of record NW_019524777.1, read on the forward strand.
AGGAATAAGGCCCTGTGCTCTCCTGCAGGGGCTTTAAAGTCTGCAATGGGGACACTTGCTGAAAAAGAATGAATGTAATTATGCTGCAAGTTTTATTTTCAGTGTCACCCACACTACACCCATGAACACTGAAGCATTCATCTTCTTCACTGGCCACTTTTTGAGATGTTTTTTTGTGTGTGTGTTTGAGTCTAACGCCAGATGCAGTTAATAGGGCCCTCGTATCAGGACATGCACATTATGTATTACCTCAATATTTTGAGGTATTTTTTCGATGTGTTTTTCATTTTTTTAGCTCGAGTGTGGAATAAAACAGAATAAAACACAGTCACCACTATGCAATCACTGACATAACTGACAGAATAACACAAGATGTGGGCCTCTTGGTGGGCGCTCTGTGAGTCCTTCGTTTGACAGCTGACCCTGCGCCGTCGTCGCTCCTCGAGGGATGAACTGGCAGGGGATAAGATGCAGAGAGCGCAAGACACAAAGGTTGCAGCATACATGCCCTGCAGGCTCAAAACACCTCCACCTTCGCTTTTTGTTTTTGCCGCAATACAAAACAACATGGCATGTACAGAACGTGTAAACACCTCATTTGGAAAGCGCAGTCATCAACACAAAATTCAACATCTGTTTAAAAAAGTCAACAAACACTTATCTTGTTGCAAGTAAACATTTTGCAGAAAGTGGTCTAGTAAAGGTCACACTAATGATATCCTGTGTGCTGCTGGTTCTGATGGGTTCTGCCCTCAAATGGCTCATTTCAGACTCTTCTAACAGACTTTCTAAGTCTTAATCTCTGAGAAAAAAAATGACTCTGCTTTTGCAGTCAGACTTTCAAACCTCTCCAAGAGCTTCCCGTAAAGAAATCTGTTCTGCTACTTCAGGGAATTCTTTTGAACCTCAACCTGTGTTTCTTCATTAGGTGGTAATTGCCTTTGATGCATCTTTGTCTGGTCTTAAACCTGCAATAACTGGTTTCTTTTTAATTGCTTGGGGGCAGTGGAACAAACTATAAACACAACACTGTCATATTATTACCTTTTAAGTTGATGTGGTCAACATATTAACAGTTACCTATTTACACATCTGGCAGACACAGAGCAACATTAGTATTCATTTGGAGTTGGGTTTGCGTCTATCTGATGAATGAAGGTCAGTATTCGTTCTCTTCTTCCTCTGTTTTTAGTCTGCACCAACTCCTGAGCAAATACCTGAATCTTATGTTGCAAAATGCTTCATTGTGTTCACTATCTTCTTGATATTGTCTTCTGGCAGCGTGAAGTGGGTTTACTAGAGCTTTTGGCTGAAACATCTGCTTGCTGAGAGTGAACCACAACACTATGGACTGGAAAACCATGGTCCATCACTATAAGTGACTCCTCTCACATACAAGAGATGTGATTGTTAGTATAAAGAAACTGAATATTAAACAGTTCTGTCATAAATTATTTTTCATACTCATTTATTTAAACATTTTATCCTAATGGTAAATAAAGCACATTATCATTATTATGAAGGTAGTAACAAATTTGGTATTAACCTATATGAAATGGATGATAAGCAGTCACATGTTTGACTCTAAGTACAGTATAACACCAGAGCTTATGATGGCATAACAACACAACCTGCTCAAAAGAGTAGTAGACACATATCTTTTTTCCTTGTCAAAACCTGGTGTCTGTATCGCCCACAATGCACCTCGCTCACCAACAGTTTGGTTTAAGATTTGGATAAGCTATGATAGTAGGGGCTAACATAGCCTCGAGTTTATAGCTTCAAGCAGTGATCGGGTAAACTCACTTCTATCTAACTCCACACCCCCATGTGTTTTTCATTTTCAAACCTGTAGTCCTCATCCCCAAACAACGCTCCCTCGGGAGCCACAAAAGGCTTTCTCCATTTCCCATTTAACTAATTTACATTCAGATTTGAACATCATCAGATATACTGATTCTTGCAGTCTATCACCCTTAGCTCCCTCTTGTGCAGTCAATGATAAGAATTAATCAGAAAAACATCCAAAACCCTGATATGCAATAGTGATAAAATTGCAAGTGCTTCCACTACGGGGGAAAACGATAATAAAATAAACGCACTTCTCTGGAGAAGCCGAGTTTTAAGCCTGATCAGCAGAATACTGAATGTTAATCATTTCAGCTACACGGCACATTTTTAAATTGGATTACCAGACATTTTACTTTTTTAATGCTAATTAATTCAATTATGTATTTTTGTAATCAGCAGTTTAGTCCGGATTACATTGCACAAGCAGAAACATATTCTAGAGTTATCTTCACATCATCTCTGTATCTGTAGGAATATGTGCATAAATACATATGTGTAATTGTATTTTGCTTGTGTATTCTGTGTCGTCCTCTTATTTTCAATATCCTGTCCTCCTCCGCGTTCGTCTTCCTGCTATATTTCACCCTGACTCTGTTACACTGTGTCCTGTAGCTAACCAGCCGTGACATCTGGAGCAAAATGGGTGTAAAAGCTGCAGACAGAGGCCTCATGGGATTATAGACCAGCCTGAGAAACAGTAAACAGAATGTCATTCACTTCTAGTTGGTTTCAGTGTTCTATCAATTCACTGACGCTGATTAAACACTGCCTCATGCTGCCACATTAAAGCATTGCGCTCTTAGTTTGCAGCCTGGAAGAAAAGCATTCATTTAGACACATCGAGCAGAGTAGGCTGTAGGAAGACTGTCCTTTTCCTGGCAGGGTTTTATTAGTCTGACTTGTTCCTTTGTATTTCAGTCATGTCGGTGGCAGCGGTTCTAATTACGCTGTGTCACTTTCTCCTTCTCTGTTTCCCTTGTCTCCTGCCCCTGCACCTTCCCCATCTGTCCTTCACTTATTTTGTTGCCATAATAGTTTAGACCTCTCTCGTACAGCTGCTTTTCTCATTTTTCACTTTTATTGCAATCTCATAGAATGATAAAGGAGATTGTTTTCCTAACAATAACAGTCTTTACTGCATAACTCTGTGTTCCAAAAACTCAAGACGGTGTAATTTACGGTACTTTGTGCCTTTGCTCATGCCTCCTAAAACGTGTTCAATGGATTTGGGAATGTTAACTGACAGGTTTCTTTTTGTGAACCAGGCTTGTTTTAAATAGAGACGATGCAGGGGTTACATTTCTGGTAGCTGCATCAATCACAACTGGCAATTATTGTGGGTGGGAAGCCACAGAGGGTTTGTATCCTTGCCACTGTGCTTGGATGTGTTATAGCATGAACACTCCCTGTGAAGCTTATTACTTTGAAAAAGAGGAAATGATCTGTCCACTCCCTCCCTCATTCAACTGTTAGGGAAAGTGGCCATTAGAAAAACTGGTTAAACATTTTTTGCCACTTGTGAGTATTCTAAACATCTTGTGAACACATATCAGTGTTGTATCAATAAGTGGTTATGGTGAACCTGCAGGTCACATATGATGAGCTGAAAGACGCTGAAATACTCTGTAGAGCTGAGGGGAACAACAGGTAGGTGGGTTACATTTATCTGCAGTTTCACATTACATGTAATTGATTATAGCTACTTTCAAATTAGGAACTATCGTAAAAAATGAAGGAAAGAAGTCAAAGGCCCTGTTCAGATGATAGCACATGACCAGACAGGAACAACATGAATGCATCCAATAAGCATTGACAATCCAAACCACATCCAGTGTCGGTCTGGACATATGCCCACACTATTATGTGAAATGCAGCTCCTGATCTGAATGGACTTTGGTCTATTTTGGGTCAGCCACTGTATGGATGTATTATTTTCTTGGATATAAATGGGTATACTGACCTCTTTTCTTTTTGACATGTTCTTTATCTGCAGTCATATGATTCTGGCAACTTTGTTGCTATGGCACCAGTGCTGCGCATAAGGGCCACATTGCTGGGAAAAATGAGGAATGAGGTCAGCTTCTTCTCGTATAAACAGAACCATCATCATCTGGTCTCGCAGAAACTTCGAAATGAATGCTCATTTTTATATTGAGTAGAAAAGAAATCTCTAGATTTTGACGATTGATGATGTGTGAATGCAGTAAGTCTCAGATATTCTCTGGATACATGTGAATATAGGTATAATACCTAAGAGATAGACAATCATGAATGTACAGTTAGGCCAAATCTCTCTCCAAAGACAGTCTGCTCCTAAGGCACAGGGCCACTGATGCATTGTTGTTATTAAACTTCAGGTCACTTAGTAACACACATAGGTCATCGTCTGCTGTGTCCTGGCCAGCGGCTGTTGAAATTGTGTTAGCCGTTGTGCTCTGCCTCCAGAACCTGGAGGACAAGACCCTACGACAGTGGAAAGGAATTGGATGTGACAACACACGCCTCATAATTTGTGATGCTGATGGCCCCTGGCCTCAAACAGAGGGAGCCGGGTTTAAAGCCCAGTCAGAGGTTATACACGGATACTCTGTATCCTAGGTGAAAGGATTTAAGACCATCGAGGGGGCATAGGATGATGTAACCTGTGGGCATGTGGGTTTGCATGCACTCATGTATGTGTTGTGCACTCAATGTCTGTTTGTGCTTCAATGCATCTGTGTGTGTTTGTAGGTGTGTGCGCGTGTGTGTGTGGGCGGGTGCTCCTCCATCTAGATAACGGTCCTTCTCCTTTTGCAATCACATGACATCTAAAAATGAAGGATAAGTAGATCTGACTCATGGATGGACATTTTTAGCATCAAGAGAACACACACACAAAGGAAGTATAACAGTGAGATGAGCTCGCCAGCACCTGTGGCTTTGGGTAAAGATGATCCATGTTCATCTTTTATGTGTCTACAGGTGCATGGCCGCTTGGGGACAAAATGAATTATGAGAGCAAAATGCAGGAGCCACTGATTGAGATTATCTAAAGAATGTCTGTCTCATTGTTCCGGATATGAGGAACATGAGCAGACAGCTAAACTGATTAAGCCTGATCTGAAAGAATGATGCTGGTGGAGACACTCGTACGGACGTGATTGCATCTCTCTCTGCCTCCCATGCACACACTACATATAGCCAGTCCTAAATGATTGCCCAAGGAGACTTGAAACAAAGTAAATCATGTCACCCTGATTTGATAAGAATTGAACAGCATGAAGGGGCTCATACTGGGCAGTTAGAATGGGACCATATGGAGGCACAGGGCCAGCTCCTATCTGCCAGCTGAGGCTGTTTATGAGACACTCCCACCGCTGTGGCACCTGATCCTCCTGCCCATTTTTAAATTATGCAAAGCATAATGTGTATCTTTCTGCTTCCAGCAATCTACAAATGTGCGTTTGAATGCAGTCAGACGCCCTGAAAACCTCATAATGAGTCATACTCATTTGTGTTTTTGGCTCGTTACGATGTGATTCTACAAATTATTTCAAGATTGTAGTAACTTCAAATAAAAAAATGTCCATACTGCACATCTAGCTAGGTGCCAAAGATAACCCATCATCCAAACTGTATATGCTCAGACTCATATAGTCATATAGACATATAGACTCATATAGACAGAAACACATGCATAACCACCTACACGCTCATACATTCAGACATAATGTCCATAGGGCATTGATTTTTCATTTGAGATATGCTTATGTGACAACCTGCTTCTGATTTGTTTTGTTTGAGTTATTGCATTGCTTTTCTTCTTTTCTTGTGTTTCTTTTCAGAAAGTCCTTCTCTGATGCGTCACTCACTGCTGGTATTCCCATTGATGCTTTTTAAAAAATCATCTTCTATTCTATTCTCATTTTTTACCAAACAAAGATGGATCTCTGCTCTCTTAACTGGACCTGAACCATCAAGCATTTCCCTGCTGCCCTCCCCCCTCAACTTTTCCCCTTTACATCATCTCATAGCTGGATGCTGCAGGACCTCCTGTGGACACACTCCATGAGACTTGACTGATGATGAAAGGTGTCCTGAGATGACACATGTTAAATAAGATACACACACACACACACACACACCTCAAAAACCCACTGATAATCTGGTTATAATAGCAGGGGATCTATCCTTCAGTATCACAGTGCACGCTATAGTGCTTAGTAGAACATAAGCATGGCTGTCCATCAGAATGATACCAAAAATTATGACCAAAGCCTTTTAGCTGGAACAAGGCTGAGTGTCTATAATGAGATTATCTCCAGGGTAGTGATGAAAGTGAAGCTTAAAATGAGTAATGATAGGTCTACAGCTTCACCTCTCTGCGTACACAGCGACGTATAGTTGCATTTTCCTCCTGCAGTTTTCCTCCAAAGGCATTCCTCAGGTCAAAAACCTGCTTATTAAAAAATCATAAAATACAGCAGATTGAATCAACCGGGGTGAGTCATCTCTCATGTGCTCTCTCACTCTGTTTTCTCTTTTTCTCTCTGTCTCTGTTTCCTTGCTGTCACCGCTCCATCTGCCATCACTGTGGTTCAGTGAAGTGTGAACCTTCATCAGAACAGAGGCGACAGAGAGAGAGACAGAGGGCTGAGGAATAGGCGGCAGAGGAAGATAGAGAAAGAAAATGGAAAAGGGTAAAAATGGAGTGAATGATCAGGTGACATCAGTAAAGCTGGGGATCAAAGGACACAGCAGTGGAGGGAAAGCACCAGGGACTGAAAAGAGAGTGGAGAATACTGCAGGGTATTTTGCTGCACTTTTGTACCTCAGTATGTGATGCACATCCAGGTCAAATCCCTCAGTCAATGTATTTCTGCATCACGGTGTAGAAAATTCTTTTGATAGGTAACAAGTTTATATGAGCGACCCTGTTATTTTAAACATATTTCTTTAAAAAAAAAAAATGTTTTGATTAGTTTTAACACCGAACAGCAACTGCTTAGTAACACCACTGGCTGACAGATAATTGTAGGGAAAAACACCGGCAAACAAATGAAAAAGCCCCCCCCATACAATTCATCCACCCACACAGTCCAACCCACCCTTCACGCGGCTTCGCAGTTCAGCTTGAGTTATTAATACCTCAGCACTCACAGTCTGTCTTTCACATACACTTTTCAATCAGCAGTTGTTGCCTCTCCTTCACAGCATTTGGACATACAACATACATTTCTAAAACAAAGGCTGTGAAAAAATGTCAAATTAGATATATAAATTACCTTTAGAAAAAGGACCTTCCATTGATGTCATGAGTCTCTATGTATGTGAACCCCAATGCCATCCTATAATAAATTGGCCTACATCTGCACACTTGCATGTGTGTGCGTATAATGTGACATGGAATCTTCTTTGAATGACAGCATGCCCGAGTTGATAAATAGTATCTATGAATCTTTTCATACTAATAGAAATAAAAAGATGTAGCAGGTAAACTATGTGTGTATATATTTGTGACATATCAGGTGATAAACATTGAGGTTTACATAGATTTCATGTTGTGGATGTTTCATTTTCCTCTGTACACTGGAGAGAAGCCGACTACACACAACAATGACTTGCTACTTACTAGAACAGCAATTGAAAAACAAACACAAAACCTTTCACTTTCTGTATTTAGGCTGACTCACCACCATTTTCTATTAACTGTGTTAGGCAGCTACAAAATGTTAATTTATATGGAAATGTCACAGTTTCCTTATCAACGTGTTATTTGATGTTGTACGTTATTTGTGTTTAAAAGGCCTGAAGTGTCATCAACAACTGTAGAGTATGAAATTGAGCGGGAGGTGGAAAGATAATGCATAAGAGGACAGGCGGAGAGGGAAACAGAGGACTGTTTGTTTTTATTTTTTCTGTCATCTCTACAGCAGCGGTCTGACCAATAATTACCTGCTACTTAAGAGATCAGAACCATTTCCACCATGCATGTGGCCTGTTACTCGTGTGAACAGTTTAGTTGATTACACAACAGTAAATCTGGAGCAGGTAGTGACAGGTCTGTACCGTTACTATTTGAGCTATATCACTTTTGTTGAACATTCGAAAAACACAAATGTCCTACACCCATAGCACGTTCTCTTCAAAGTAACAATGACATCGGGTTTCAATTAAGTAATATTGCATTTAAATTTAAATTTAGATTTACATTTGTGACATAAACTAAAATACTGAACAAATTCAAATTTGACCTGATGATGGCGCCAGATGAAACAACAAGCAGTCACCATCGTCTTTACAATTTATCTTTATCTTATCTTGAATAAAGTATATAGCTTGTGGAGTTTATAGCTTATGAATTTATAGCTTGAATTGTTGTGGAGACATTTTCTTTCTATACAGACAGTCCATCTAATAGGTGTAGCAATATTTCAGTCTGGACCAAAAGAGTGGCCAAGAGGTTTGTTGTTACGGGGTTGCGATGTTAGAGTGGCTAAAAACAAAGCTGGAAAGGATTTACGTGTGAGAGAATCAGTAGACTGATGTATTATTATGTATTAAGATAAATGTTAGCAATGTAGGTTTTGTTTATATGCTCTTAATTTCATAAGTCAACAGTCTTTGATATTTTTATGAAACAAAACAGACATTATCCATCTTATTTTGCTTCATGACAGAGAGAGCCCCTTGGCAAGAATAAAATGGGAGGTTGTTGACTACTTTCCTTCACTTTTAGTTATATTAGTCATGCTCCTTATCTCACCCGCAGATCACACGGGAAAGGTGGAAATTAGGCAAACTGTGAGGGAGGGGGAGGTGAATGTGGCTATTTCAGTCTTCCAGTGTTAGAACAAATAGAGTTTTCATGTCTCATGACACAAGGATGCTTCACAGCTGCAGAATATATATATACTAACACATTGTTTATGAGCATTTAATTGGCTGCCATTACATGATAAATATAGTGTGTTTGTGTGCTGCTTTCACTGTGTCTGTGGCAGGGCTGTTGCATTGGATTGCATTAGTGTGTTGTGTCCTCTCTTGTCTGACCGTAGCATTTTCTCTACATACAGCAGGCACTGCTAAACTCTATTTGTATTATGTTATTTTTAATCATTTTAATATTTTGATGACTCCCAAACTTCTCTATCATTATTATTTACCGCTGCAGTGTCCCGATTATTCCCAAAGGTACCATTAAAGTTTCATTTGGCCTGATCGCATGTGTAAGGTAAACAGACTCATTAAGCGGGTTGTGATCACATTTGAGCAGTGCTACAATGAAGGTGACACATTGCAGAAGCATGTCACACCCAGCATGGGGAAATCATCTCTACCTCCGGGGAGATGCGGCTGGCTGCTGCATCGCTGTGGCTACAGTTGCATCAGAAGCTGCTGCTGCACACACTCACGTGCTCACGCCTACATATTTTCAAAATCAAGAACTGGGTTATATCTGCATACCTCCTTTCCCTTTGACTCAATTTGATGTTGAAGCTTTGAGCAGATTTCTTGCACATTTAAATGCTAATCAGAAATGGTTACATTGGGTTTTCCCTCTGTAGCTTCAGGTAGGTAAATGCTTGAATAAAAACTACAATAAACATGATCAGAGATGGTAATTAATTGGAAAGACATGCAGTGTGTGGCATGAAACCGCCGTCTTGAAACACTGCTGCTCTCTTGTGGCAGAGCCTCCCGGTTAAAACTAGCAGCTGCACCCCCACAGCACTTTGCTCCGTCAGTAATGTTAACTGTTACTGTGATGGTTCTACACCCAAAACCAACAACACATACTGTAGATTTGGGATTTATTTATTTTTATACAAATAAGGTTTCCCCTCTATGATGAAAGAGCCCATCCTCTCGTAGAATCAGTTCAGCTCAGTGAAAACTAAGAAGCTGCGGTGCAGAGAAACACAGAGCGAACCCTGTGGACTGAGGTGAACTTTCCAAAGATCAACTTGTCACAGTGACTCAGGAAACATCCCTGAGGTGAGCTGTGGGTGACAGCTGCTGTCGCTCCACTGGCACAGGTAAATGCCAGAAGCCCCACTTGGAAACACTGGCTTTCTGAAACAAACAAACACACACACACACACACACACACACACACACACACACACACACACCTCTGTGTCTCAAAAGAAACTAAAAGGAATACAAGCAGGCTTTGTATTACTCACACTGTTGCCACAAAGAAAGAGACAAATGACAGAAATGTTTACAGATACATACACACAAAAATAAATATATTCACACACAAAAGGACACGAGATAATCGAGAGGTTTCGATAGGCCGCAGTTCTTCACTGTAATTGTTGACCGTAAACAGAACAGTAATGGTGGTACTTTGTTTTTCTTCCTGCATAATGGATAAAGCTGTTGTGACACAGCAGCGTAATATAGTATTATTACTGCTTAAAAGACTAAATTTCTTCCATTACTGTAACAATGGTGATTGAGTATTTAAATATGCTGAAAATGAAGATCTCTGTAGAGTTCTGCAAAGCCATTTAACAGAAATCTGTTGTGCAGTTCATCTTTATCTCTTGTCTGAGTGCTCTGTTTATCTGCATGCACTCTAATGTGTCTGAATGTGTAGTATTATGAATCCATTGTATGTGGTGGTTGAATATAAAGTAGATTTTGGTATCTGGTGTGTTACATTTGCTTTTTCCTTTTTGTGGATTTTTTATTATGTTGACATATTATATAATGAGAAGAGGCACAAATGATGCAACACTCACGTGCACGCACACACGCAGGCGCACACAAAGACCTCTTGATCTTCTATGAGAGGTAAAGATTTGAGGCAGAGTGGAGTGACTCTGTTGAGTCAGTGTTGAGTAGAAGCACAATATTGATTTTGTGCATTGATCCTTCTCTCATCTGCTCTTATTGGTCTCCAAGAGTCCGATAAATGATCTTGGGTTAGACAATAGGTTAGACACAAACATCTACTCTCACTTGAATGAATTCAGCGGCTGCTTTATTCCCTCTGCTGTAGAGTTTTCTCTGAGGGAGTTTGAAGTACAGTGAATTGAAAAAAAAAAGAAGAAAAAGACATCCAGTATTGTTGTAAAGTGGCTGTTTCATCATCGAGGTTTCGAGCCGCAGTACTGAGCAGGTCCACCAGGTGTCTGTAGAGTAATAGGGATGTTACCAGAACCAGATCTGAAATGAACAAAGCAGATTGATTTCCCTTGGCCTGTTCCTGCTCTTCATACTTTGAATAATAGGTGACAGCACTGTGGCAGTGTCTGTCACCTGTCCACTGCTGTGCTGTCCTAATTGCATTTGTCACACAAACACACACACACACACACCCCTCCTTGCTAAAAGCGACAGCAGCAGGCTTGAGTACAGCAGTGTTAGTCACGCTGTCACCATGTCGCCAGCAGCCAGAGGAAGCACAGTGGCATCGGTGAAGACCAAACATACTGTATGTGAACATTAGACACACACATTACACATAAATTACAGGTACAATAACTTGTACAGACAACACGTGAACGCCAGGTCATGTGCACACAGACACGTGCTCATGTACGCTACTGTAAAAGCCACAGTTCAGTTCATCACTCACGTGTTCTGTTTTGAGTTTCATGACCACACTTCCCAGGGGCTGTTAACCTTTGTTATGAGAAGACCTTGACTTGTAGGAGTAACTCTTAAAAACCACCCGGTCACACTTGTTGCTTTAGCAGATATATGACAACCACTTAAACATGTATGCATGTAAGCAGACCAATTTAGCTGTGTCCATGCTACCTTTTTAGCACATGATACAGTACCTCACTATTTTGTTGGTAGCATTATTCAATTATATATAATTTTGTGTCATGTAAAATCTGAAAGTCACCTAGTAGTGTTGGCCTGAGCATTGCTGGTGTACGGCATTGTTAGAGACCAAGCAGCAAGACACAGGATACAAGTTTTTGGATTTGAAAAAAGCTGTTTTTATATACCTCTAATATTAGAACAAACAAAACCAAAGTGATTATCGACTAAATTGGGCCCTAAAGTGAGTCAGCAAACTGGACTGTACACTAAATACAGCAAACTGAACTGCAACAGAGTGACTTACTAAATGCTAAATGACAAACAGTTGGAAAACTATGACAAAGTATACTGACTGTCCAAACCAATTAAACAGATGAGCTGTGGACAAAATGCAATATGGACAAATAACTACAAATGAAAACTACACTGGCAGTTTGCCAGTAAACTCAATATGAGCCATATATAAAATGAACAAAATATTTCAAAAGTAAATTTGATCAACTAAACAAAATTAGATAAAAAAATACACAAAGAAAGAGGCTATCTTCCCAAACTAAAGACATTTAACACTGATCCCCACATAAGTCATATCTTTTACATGGTAACCAGAAATCTGTGGACCAAAAAAACTAACAAACAAAAAAAGCAAAAACAAGAAAAAAGGAAGACGAGGAAAGAGAATGACGTTAAGACAATTACAAAAACATACAGAATTTAGGTGTTGAAAATTCAACATTAACTGAATGTGCACTCTTCATCTAGAAATTATGTTCCATTCAAGTGAAAGACATTTGGACCCCACTGTATGTCAGAAATCAAACAGTGGTGGTTGTAAACCTAAATGAGCGAAAATATAAAATTGAAATTGAATTGAAATGAAAGTAAATATCACCGAAAGTTTGTCTGTTTGTCCGGCCGTTGGTTTGTCCATCACTTTACGTTCAGGCAGAAATTACACTTTGACTCACATATAGATACTTTAGATTAAGTGCATCTCTGCTGCTGGACTAAATAATGAATTATGTGCAAAGCCTTTTAATGAGCAGACTGGAGACAAACATGTTTAACACTGTCCACATTTCTCCCTGGGCAGCTCCACCTATAGTTATGCTGCTGACGTTTTTATGGATGATAATGATTAACAAACATGATATATCTCTGACTAACCATATGTTGTTCTGTGTGTGACAGTAAAGGGGAGATGTCAGCTATCGAGACAGAGCTACTGAGGGACTACAGGTTTGGACAACAGCAGCTGATAGAGATCTGGGGACAAGCATGCGCCCTCGCCATCACCAGGGTCTGTACAACTTCTGTCTTCCAGACCTACTTCGTTCTTAGTCTGTCTGTCTTTATTTGTCTTTGGCTTTGTATCCCTACTGTACTGTAAGTATGAAGCAGAACACAGCATGAGGCCAACTCTTTTCCTGTTTCAAAAGTCATTCATAATCTCTATCCTTCCATAGTTGTGTGGTCTGATCCAATCCCATACTATCACTATAAATCAACGTTGAGACAAATAACATAATTCCAGTACCTTTATACAGCAGTTTTGTTTTATTGTGAAATGAATCCCTGCCTGAATGTGCTGTTACGCCTCCAAAGCTCTTTTCTTTGGACCATTAAACCGGCGGCACCAAGCACTGAGCAGTGGTTGCCATTTACTGTGCTGTGTGTGTGTGTGTGTGTGTGTGTGTGTGTGTGTGTGTTTGTGTGTGCATTTTAGTGTGTGTTAAGCGCTACTCCTTCTGTACAGTAACACCAGCGATTCCAATTTATTTATCATATATTTTGTCATATGTTTTCCGTGAGTTAAACTGTTTAATCTTTTCTTCTGCTCCTGTGTGTTTTTATTGCAAATGAAAAAGCAAAGTTCAACAGTACAAACATTTAGTAATTGTTTGGAAATGTCACACAGCTTTTTTTAAATGAGTCCTTTCAACCATCATGTAGGATTAACACAAATTCAATCAATCCTTTTCTCTGAGAGAGCTTGCAATTTTTCCGGATCCACATAATGTTTTTGAAAAAAAAAAATTGCCAAATCAAAGGAGGTCATGCAAATTTTTCCAATTATGTCGCTTTTCTGCATAAAACCAGCCAATACAAACCCACTGTTACAAGCTCGAGTCAAATAAAATCAAACTGTGGCCTCAATCAACCCACTCCTGTGCAAATCCGTTTAATAGCCTACATTGTATATCACTCAACAAACCATTTCTAAAGGGTTTTTCTTTTTTGTTTAGCAAAGCTGCTGCACAGTATGTGTCTGCATCAGTAATCATCACAAAACCAAGAGAGATCCTGGTGCGACTGTTCGATTTTAAAAAAGGGCAATAAGTCACAGCTGCTGCTACTTACACTTTCCTAATTTGCATTAACTCACATACAAAATGCCTGATCATTATGTGGAGGAAATGTTCTAACTTTCTGTGACATTTACTTACAAACATTTGAGCGTCTCACCTCGGGGCAGAACACCTGAGCTCACTCTGCCTCACTCCGCTCACCTCAACCACTTCCAGTCCAGAACCACAGCTCCTCTTCTCTGGTGTGACTGTGTGTGTGTATGTGTGTGTGTGCACACATGTGGTTCCCTTTGACTAGACCACTGGTTTGGTTTAGTGCCATGCTGGTTTCCTTAGTGGGCTCTTCAACAGGCTGTGATGAATAAGAGTCTGAACAATAAGACACACGAAACCTTGTGTTGCTGTCAAGAAGAGGGATGAGGAGGAAAAGAGGGAAAGAGACAAAGACATAGAGAAACACACAGGAGCGGAAACACAAATGTGTTAAAAAACACACTGATAAAGTGGTCGCAGCAGTTTGATGAGATACCTTTAACATCCAGCTTCAGAACACAGCCAGGCAACAAACATAAGGAACACTTTATTTTACAGTGTAAATGTTTTTAAATACATCCAAACACCAACATAATGTCAATGGTTTAAAGTTTGCTCAAGAACAAGGAAAATCTAGTTGATTCGTGGCACATTTGATAGAATAAGAGTAATATATCAATGGCCTGTTCTCTTTAAAGCTACATTAATTAACATGTTTTAGTTAACAATTCACAAAATCAGTATGTGTAATGTGCAAGGTGCCGCCTGTAATGACAAACCCACTGCGAATTGTTACCCAACTCTGCTGTTCCTCTCAGGTAGACGGAGCTTTTGAGCGTCTTCCAGCTCATAGTTTCCCGATGCACAACTTTACAGTTTTGTTTCAGTTTCTCATCAACTCCATTCCAGCTGTAGCAGGCAACTGTTTTAAGTAAGATAGCTCTAAAATCAGACTGTGTGCCACCTGCTCAGCAAAAAGAACAGACAGACAAAGTTAGCAACTAGCTAATTGAACGTTTAGCAACTAAAAATCCAGATACTTCCCTCAGAGTTTGGAGGAGACCAAGCTGGAGCTAAAAAGAGTAAGTATTGCTTTGTGTCTGTGGAATGCGTAAAACAAGACAACCTTTTGATAACATGTGCATCATATTAATTTAATAAAGTGTTAATATGATGATGTTGTGATTACAGCTTGTTGCTCTGCGGCCAAAACAAAAACAAAAACAAAATAAAAAACAAAAACAAAAACAAAAACAAAAACAAAAACAAAAAAACAATTAATGCCGGTTTAGCTAGTGTCTGTTTCAGTGTGACACATTAGTCATTACTGCTTTCATGCTTGGAGCTGATTTTATTATTTCAACTGGTCTAGTTTTATGGGAATTCTTATGAATAGTCGTAAATGTTTACGTTCATAAATGTTGATCTTAAGACAGCAATTACATCCTCGGGGGCTGGGGGTGACAGACAGACAAAACAGCAACAGTTTTAAGAGTGTGACACGGAAAACGAGGAACATGCGAAAGAAAAAGAAAAAAAAGAAATAAAACTTGAGACAGCCAGAATGGCAGCATCACTCAGAAGTAGAGACTTTGTGTTCTCCCCTCAGAGTGTGTGATTAAACCCACCACATCCACTTCCCCTCTATTATCATCAGCCGCTGCTGGCCCCACGCCTGGCCCTCCACCACCAGCATAGCCTTACTAGACAAACATGGCCTGGACGCCCTGGATCGTTGCTGCCCACAGCCGCCAGCAGCACGCTACCGCTTACATGACATCACTGCTATTTAAGGGAAATTACAGTAGAAGGAGATGCAGACAGTCTGATTTCACTGATTTCACTGCAGGCCTACTGCTACTGGCTTCCACATATACCACCAAACAAGCACAGGCTCAGTCACACACACACACACACACACACACACACACACACACACACACACACACACACACACACACACACACCTCTGGTTGCCAGACAGGGTTTAGGTTTTCTGTAAGTAATCCTTCTACTGTTCCAGCTGCCACAGCCACCAGGTCCAGACTGTGTGTGTATGTGTGTATGTGTGTGTGTGTGTGTGTGTGTGTGTGTGTGTGTGTGTGTGTGTGTTCCTGTATCAGTCTGGTGCTTTTCATCACCTGAGTGGAGACAGGAGACATTTTTGTTACCACACAGCAATAAATTAGCCTATAGCTTACAGGAGCACCTGGACTTCAGTTTGGTCTTCTCATACAATATTAAACGTAGTATTTTTCTGCATATGTGAGTATATTTGTGTTTTTAGGACCCTGATCATGTTTTCTCAGGCTCAGTGTGTGTTTCAGATTGATTGGAGCTGAAGGCACATGTGTCTTTAACATTTATTTCAAAGGGGTATTCCCTTAGAGACCTAAGTGCAATCAAGACAGTTATATTTTTTAGGTGTGTGTGTGTTCGAGTGTGTGTGTGTCTGTGTGTATGTGTGTGTGAGGGGGGTCCTAGCAGTGCTCTGCTCTAGACCCTTCACTCTTCCGACCTCTCTGCTAATTGGAGCCACTCCTAAGGGTTCCTCCCAATGTTAAGCTATTGATAACAAATATGTATGGCCTCTTCTGTACTGTGGTTTTAAGTTAGAACTATGGATTCATAGAAAACATGTTTTATTTTCAAAAATTGTATCAGTTCTCTGCGGGACTTGAATGTCATAATATGTACTGTCAGGAAAACTAGAGCAAACAAAAAGAAAATTTCAGAAGTTGTGCAGGAGAGCAGATGAAAAGAAGCAACCAGATCAGAAACCTGCTCAACAGATGCAATAAACCATCTGTCTGCACTTGTAGAAATCTACATGTCAAAAATATCATAAATATCTCAAACACTGGAAAACATTTGAAAAACTTTATGAGTTTATAGAGTTTTATTTACAAGCTTATAGAGAGAGGGGAAGCTATCATTACGATTGGCTGAAAGTACACACAGCGTTAGTGTGTTTTGGCAATGCTGTCTGTTTTTTTTTTTAAAAGTGTATAACACATCTTAAAGCACGAAGAATTAGGTCATACTTACAAGTTGTTTTTAATATGGTGATTAAAGTAGTCATGGAATCAGTATTTGCTTGAAGATTGTCCTGGCAGTCCTTATTCTTTCCATTAAAAAACAAACAAACAACACAACACAGTCACCATAGACTGGAACCCCATTAGAAATGGTCTCTGTCTCCTCTTTTGCTAATTGCTGTCACCCACTCACTTGTCAGTTTTAAAGTCCACTATCAGAAAAAATGTTAGAGTGTATTAAGCTTCTGTGGCAAGTGAGATGAGACAAACGCTTCAAAACATATCAGAGCGCTGCCTGAATTGATCGAGCTTGCTCCCTTTATAGCCGCTCACCTTCAACAGTGTGTGGCTCTAATGGTTTCTCCAGCAGCAGAAAATGGCTCCAGCACTGATATCACCGATCATCCTCACTCCTCCTCACTGGCCCTCAGCACAGAGAGGAGGTCATTAAACCTTCTCTTGTGAACTTGCGTATGCTGAAACACACAGTGATATACAGTCGACGTGGAGTTCACTGGAGTTTTGTTTCTCTCCACCAGATCAATTTAAGTCCAACATCCACTCTCCTTTTAGCCGTGCTCTGGTTTCCACCAACTCCTGAGGAAAACAACTTTCATTGTACTCTTGAACTATTTTCTGTCTGACACTTGGTGTGGTGGATTTATCAGAGGAAATTTGCTGAAAATTGCTTCCTGCTGCATGTGGAACGATGGCTGATGAGAGCGGAGATGGGGGGCCTGAAAACCAAAACAATGATCCAAAATAAATCAAACCATGCTCTGTAGATCTGTTAAGAACTGCCCAGTCAGGCGGTAATTCTCTGTGGGACCATTTGATGGTGCAGTTTTAAGTCTACCGCCCCGCTGCTTCTTTTGTCTCTTGATGTTTTAGTTTAGTCTTGTAACACTTACTGTATATGGGTGAGTTAACAGCAGGGGACATCACTTTTTAGTCTTTAATAGCTGTTGCAGTAATTACAGTTGGCATTTCCCTCTAGGGAGCAGATCGGCACAGAAAGCCTGACATTATACCACACATGTACAGAGTACATACGTATTCACAGAGTGCCACTGTAAAACTCAGTGAGATGTGTCATTAAGTGTCATTAAGATCAGGTTACACAGAGTGAAACTCACTCATTAGATATTAAAATGAAAGACACTGTCATCCACTTTTAGTTTTTATCTCCTGTCTCTCTTTTCCTCTCAATCAATCCCTGCTCCTCTTTCCTAATATTACCATCGGCCCCGTGGCCCTCAGCGACCATAACACTCTCTCCTCCATCTCACTGAGTCTGTGTGATGATTTCTCATCTGAGCTGTTATGATGGAGATAACGGCTGCTGTCTCTTCTCCTGGATTCATCGCTCTAGTTAATGTGCTCTGAGTCTTGTTATATCCAATTATCCAACATAGGCAATGGCCTATTTCTCCATACAAACTTTCTCTAATACATTGGTGGAAGTGGAATTTAATGGATTTTATGCAAGGTGGAAATATTTCGACCTATTTCAGGCTCATTGAGGATCAACAACAGTGGGTGAACCAGCACAAAAAAGTTTAATTTAAATTATGTAACATGTTATTTTACATCCTACAAATTATAGCATAAGTAGTTTGTAATTATGGTGCACTTATAACAGTAATAATAATAATAATATAAAATCATTATAAATAATTATGTTGTGCAATAAAGGGTTTAGAGGGGATGCAAAGTCATGTAATAAAAGGGCAACAACTTGTAAATTACTACTTTTTGAATTACAGGACACTTACAAAATAATTATAGGGTACAGTTATGTTGTTATGAGAAAACACAAAAAATGATATAAGTTAACTTAACTTAAACTCACTATATACTTGTAGGAAAACAAAACAAAAGGTGTTGCTAGCCTATTAGATGGGCTAATTAAATGTGTAGATTCAAAGGTGTACCATGTTATATTCTTTGAATCAACCACAACTATGTTTCTGTGCCTTGTAGTTGTTTTTACAGTATACGCTAAGTCAAAAAGAAGTTACATAAATATTCATGTATACATTCATGATAAATATACAATAGGTTATATTAAGACTTCTTGTTTTGTTCTATGAAAACAATATCCTATAATTATTTAATATGTGCCCCATAATTACAAAATGCTCACACTGTAATTTGTGGGCTGTAATCTGAAGTGTAAGTGTGAACTCCAGTCCCAGATTATTTATGACAGTGATAAAACTGGGCTAATTCGTCTTGTGGCCTGTGTGTCTGACACACATTTATTGGGCTCTAATTGGACAAGATTTCCAGAAGTCTGTGTGAACTGTCTTCCTCAGTTCAAGTTCTAGTTTAGGAAATGATGCTGTGACCTTTACAATGATGAACAATCATTCTTGTATAATCTAATAATTCTGTCTCTCAGTTAAAATGAACAAAAACCCCTGAAAGCATCAGCAATCCGACAATCCGTAATATGGCAATGAGTTTTGTGCATTAAGGAAATCTGTGGAAAATGAAGCTAGACACCTCTGGGACTTTCAGTAATGATCATGACTGAGTGTACACACATACACACTCTCTCTCTTTCTCTCTCTCTCACACACACACACACACACACACACACACACACACACACACACACACACACACAGCACTTCTGTTTAGGTGTTGGAGATGGAAGATTAGCCACTCTGGTTGACAGCTCCACAGGCGTATACCTGTCTCGTTTAAAAAGGTGCAGGGTGATTTACAAGGGAATGTGCGGCCAGTAAACCAGGCAGATGCCAGCAGCCTGCTGCAGCCAGGGCTGTGACGGAAAGTGGGTTATATATACGGAAGCATCCCATGGCGAGGACAGTGGTATTTTTTCCACTGCTGCCAGGGTTATTTTAATGAGATCGGACCTTTTTTCATAAACGGAAGAGACAATGGAGCTGGTGCCATTTCCATCCTCGTCTGGCATGTCTGGCATGCTGCAGTCAGGCACTGTGAATATGATGGAGAGGCCGGGGCACAGATCGGATGTCCTGCCCTGAATAAGAAGTCTGAAATCCAAGGGATAATACAGAATACTGATGACTATCGATCTTCCTCTTGTTTTCATCTCGCTATTGTTCTCTCTCAATAACCCTTTCTATTTTCTCTTCTGTACATCTCCTCTATCCCTATCTCTTACATGTTTCCATTCACTCAATCATCAGCCCATTTCTTACTTTGTCTGCCTCTCCTTTTGTCTCTCCACCAGGCCTACCCTCTCAGCTCTCTAGCAAAGAAGCAGCCAACAGTCCTGGTGATCTGTGGTCCAGATCAAAATGGCTCCATTGGCCTGGTGTGTGCCAGACACCTGCGCATATTTGTAAGTAAATTACTATACAAATTGCATTAGTGTAGCCAATAATACAGTGCATGAAAGCAACGCTTCGGCAGAGTAAATCCCTACTACATTCAACAACACAACAATGATACATTGTAAAGAGTCTTGTGCTGACATGATATCACAATCGAAGAAACAATCTTAGCTTAGGTCAGCACTAACAGGGGATCCCCTATACAGGCCTTCTGCGCTTTAAAGAATTTCATTTCAGCTGCTGTAAAAGGCTCAGAGCACTTATCCTATTACCCTCTCTGCAAGGGCACTCAGACAGCCATGAGATCATGCTGTTGTTACTCTCATTAAAGCTGTCTGTGTCTTACGCTCAGCAGCCACGATATGATGTCATGACCATGATGTCTGCCTTTCAGGCCACATACTAACTGACAATTCAAGACAAATTGTTATTTTGCAAGCAGGACTCATGCTATCCAAACGCATCACAGCTCATGACAGGAGCTGAAAGACTATCTTTTTTTACACAGCGCAGTTTATTTAAATGCATGGTGCTATAGTCTATGACTGCCCCAGTCTATGACTTTATTGGAAGGGAAACAATGAATGTGTTTTTGGGATCTTTAGAAAGGAATGCATCTGTACACTTTACCATATGTGTCTGACATGATAGATTTACAGAGCATTGATAGTTCTGATTAAAACCATGTTAGACAGACTTTGTTTAAGCGGGCTGATGGTTCTCTGTGGAGTCTATCGCTCCCCTCTCGCCTCCCACTCTGTCTTTTTTTCATCTTAAGGCCAAGGACAGGGTCAGAGGTCAGCTCTGAGGGAGATATATTTTACCTTGGTATTCCAGAAATGAATAAGGAGCTTCTCTAAAACTTAACCTGAAAAAACTTTGAACAGTTGGACATTGATTCCCTCTTTCTTTTTTTTTAATGTATCTTTTATGTGTTTTGTCTGCTATTTTATCTCTTTGCTTCGTTTCTAATGATTTTACCTTCTGCATCTGTCATTTCTTGTGTATTTTTGAAATGTACTATAAATAAAATTTTATTATCATGAAGTGACTGCACATTACAGTAGGCCGATTGGGACCACACTTGTACGAGTTTGCTCTAACTTCAGAAACCTGAGTACTTACTTTGGACTGTGAGTCTGGTGTAAGAGTGTATGTTTTTCATGGTGTGATGTGATCCCTGTCAGCATGAGGACATGCACGCATACATGTGAGACACAAACATCAACACACACATACATGCACGTACACGCACACGCACGCTCGCACAGCCATGAGCCCCTGATGCAGAGCTGCGAATGTGATTAGACAGAGCATAGAAATGAATGATCAGCTGCAGGCGAACAGGTCAACTTGCTCCTCACGTCACTACAAGATGTCCGTGTTCACAAAATCAGGTTGTGTCTGAGTCTGTCGTGCATCTTTGATTATTTCCACTGCTAGGTATATGGAAAAATATAATGGTGCATACCAGAAGACACAGGTATTCTTTGATCAAAGCTGATGTTGGATGAAAAAAAACAAGCACTCTTCACATTAGTTCCAGTGTGTTGTTCATATGACTGTAAAACAAGTGGACATGATGTTATGTTATTAGGACATGTGCTCTATATACAGTCACTGCATGGAAACTTCACATTTCTGATGCTAGTCACGTTATAACTGGCATGAACCAACTCCCACTATTCTTTATTATTCACCTTAACAGCTTTATTCCTGTACGTGATTCAAATTTGAAACTGTTACCTGTTGAAACTTAAATTTTTTCATCAGTTAAATACTTTATTGTGCTGCAGACCTCATCCCTTTACTTCTAATGGGCTGTGTATAAAAGCACAGAATACTACAAGACACCATCAGCCAAGGTGAGGATGAGTAACCCTGTTAGAGGAGAGCACGAACTGGAAAAGCCCTGTCTGTACCCTCTGCTTGTTTGTATCTCACAGCTCATCTCTGTTCATGCTCTGTGACACTGACAGTCATTGTGAGCTCTTCCTTAGTTACACACTGTTTGATTGTGTAACAGCGGGTCAAGGACAAACTCTGAGGGACACACATACACACACACACTCACTCAATCACACACACACACACACACACACACACACACACACACACACACACACACACACACACACAGTAGATTGTATTTGCCTCTTTGCTCCGCGGAGATCATGATGGATATGACGTCAGGTGATCGGTGGCTGTGGTGGTTTGATTGGTTCAGGATTCCCAAGGAGGCAGCGCTCTGTCTGACCTGACAGATGACTTCCTTTGTAGGGCACCTCCTAGCTCACTCACATTTGAAGGAGCAGTCTCTATTTATGTATTTCTTTATTTATACTATGACGTTTTTATGCCTTACAATGAGCTTTTATGCCTTACAATACTACACTTCACTACGACTTTTTTAAGGCCTTTCTATATTTCTATACATCATAGTATAGCAAGGCATAAAAACTTAATTAGACTTGCCAATTAACCTAATGTGCATGTCTTTGGACTGTCTCAGGAAGCCGAAAAACCTGGGGAGAATCCACACAAGCAAAAAACATCAAAAAGCGTCATAGTATATTAAGGCATAAAACATCACAAAACTTCAAACTGTGGTATCATAAAGGCATAAAAAGCCCCAAAAAATATACATAAAAAAAAAAAGAAAGTCATAGTATAGTAAGGCATAAAAATGTTAAAAAACATCCGAGTATAGCATGGCATAAAAATGTGAAAAAAAGTCATACTATATTAAGGCATAAAAATGTCACAAAACGTCATAGTATAGCATGGCATAAAAATGTGAAAAAAAGTCATACTATATTAAGGCATAAAAATGTCACAAAACGTCATAGTATAGCAAGGCATAAAAATCTCATTGTATCGCATTGCATAAAAATGTCAAAAAAGTCATCGTATATTAAGGCATAAAAATGTCAATAAACGTCATAGTATAGCAAGTCATAAAAAAGTCATAGTATATTAAAGCATAAAAACATCATAGTATAGCAATGAAAAAAAACGTCATAGTATAGAATGGCATGAAAATGTCAAAAAAAGTCATAGTATATTAAAGCATAAAAACATCAAAAAACGTCACAGTATAGCAAGGCATAAAATGTCATAATACAGTAAGAGATAAAAACGTCAAAAAACGTCATAGTATATTAATGCATAAAACGTCATAGTATTACATGGCATAAAAATGTCAAAAAAAAGTCATAGTATATTAAGGCATAAAAACATCAAAAAACGTCAGAGTATAGCAAGGCATAAAACATCATAGTATAGCATGGCATGAAAATGGCAAAAAAGTCACAGTATAGCAAGGCATAAAAACGTCAAAAATGTCACAGTATAATATAGCATGAACATGTCAAAAACATGAAGAGATAAAAACATCATTACATGACTGAGAATTGAACCCACAACCGTCTGGTCATTAGGCAACAGTTGCAACCACTGCTCCATGGTGGTAATCATAAAATTTCTTTTTTAGTAATAAACAAAATCATCCAGGAATAGAAAGGCATAAAAAGGTTGTGGTGTAGTAAGTCATAAAAACGTCGAATAACGTCATAGGATAGAAAGGCATAAAAACGTCATAGTATAGCAAGGCATAAAACGTTATAGTATAGCGTGGCATGAAAATGTCAAAAAAAGTCATAGTATATTAAGGCAAAAAAACCTCAAGAAATGTCATAGTATAGCATGGCATAAAAATGTCAAAAAACATCATAGTGTATTAAGGCATAAAAACGTCAAAAAACGTCATAGTATGGCAAGGCATAAGACGTCATAGTATAACATGGCATGAAAATGTCAAAAAAAGTCATAGTATATTAAGGCATAAAAACGTCAAAAAGCATCATAGTATAGCAAGGCATAAGACGTCATAGTATAGCAAGGCATAAGACGTCATAGTATAACATGGCATGAAAATGTCAAAAAAAGTCATAGTATATTAAGGCATAAAAACGTCAAAAAGCATCATAGTATAGCAAGGCATAAGACGTCATAGTATAGCAAGGCATAAGACGTCATAGTATAGCATGGCATGAAAATGTCAAAAAAAGTCATAGTATATTAAGGCATAAAAATGTCAAAAAACGTCATAGTATAGCAAGACATAAAACGTTATAGTATAGCATGGCATAAGACGTCATATTATAGCTTGGCATGAAAATGTCAAAAAGAGTCATAGTATATTAAGGCATAAAAACGTCATAGTATAGCACCACATTAAAACGTAAAAGAACGTCATAGTATAATAAGGCATAAAAATGTCAGAAAACATCATAGTATAATAAGATTTCAAAATATCAAAAAATGTCATAGTATAGCATGGCATAAAAATGTCAAAAAACATCATAGTGTATTAAGGCATAAAAACATGAAAAAACATCATAGTAAAGCAAGGCATAAAACGTCATAGTATAGAATGGCATGAAAGTTTCAAAAAAAGT
This sequence comes from Seriola lalandi dorsalis, assembly GCF_002814215.2. Classification (NCBI taxonomy): domain Eukaryota; kingdom Metazoa; phylum Chordata; class Actinopteri; order Carangiformes; family Carangidae; genus Seriola; species Seriola lalandi. The sequence continues at coordinate 308,878 of NW_019524777.1, forward strand.
CACAGTATATTAAGGCATAAAAACGTCATTGTATAGCATCACATTAAAACGTAAAAGAACGTCATAGTATAATAAGGCATAAAAATGTCAGAAAACATCATAGTATAATAAGATTTCAAAACATCAAAAAATGTCATAGTATAGCAAGGAAAAGAAAGTCATAGTATAGCATGGCATGAAAGTGCCAAAAAAAGTCATAGTATATTAAGGCATAAAAAACTCAAAAAATGTCATAGTAATGCAAGGCATAAAACGTCATAATACAGTAAGGGATAAAAATGTCAAAAAACCTCACTGTATAGGAAGGCATAAAAATGTCAAAAAATGTCATAGTATAGCATTGCATGAAAGTGTCAAAAAAAGTCATAGTATATAAAGGCATAAAAAACTCATAAAACGTCACAGTATAGCAAGGCATAAAATGTCATTATACAGTAAGAGATCAAAATGTCAAAAAACTTTACTATATAGGGGGGCACAGAATGTCATAGTATAATAAGGCATAAAAATGTCAAAAAACGTCATAGTATAGCAAGGCACAAAATGTCATGATACAGTAAGAGATAAAAATGTCAAAAAACCTCACTGTATAGGAGGGCATAAAAACATCAATAAAATGTGAGACTATAGCATGGCATAAAAATGTCAAAAAAAGTCACAGTATATTAAGGCATAAAAACGTCAAAAAACGTCATAGTATAGCAAGGCATAAGACGTCATAGTATAGCATGGCATGAAAATGCCAAAAAAAGTCAAAGTATATCAAGGCATAAAAACGTCAAAAAACGTCATAGTATAGCAAGGCATAAGACGTCATAGTATAGCATTGCATGAAAATGTCAAAAAAAGTCACAGTATATTAAGGCATAAAAACGTCAAAAAACGTCATAGTATAGCAAGGCATAAAACGTCATAGTATAGCATGGCATGAAAATGTCAAAAAAAGTTATAGTATAGCAATGCATAAAACGTCATAGTATAGCATGGCATGAAAATGTCAAAAAAAGTCATAGTATAGCAAGGCATAAAAACGTCAAAAAATGTCATAGTATAGCAATGCATAAAAACGTAAAAGAATGTCATAGTATAATAAGGCATAAAAATGTCAAAAAACATCATGGTATAATAAGATTTCAAAACATCAAAAAAGGTCAGAGTGTAGCAAGGCATAAAACATCATAGTATAGCATGGCATGAAAATGTCAAAAAAGTCATAGTATAGCAAGGCATAAAAACGTCAAAAATGTCACAGTATAATATGGCATGAACATGTCAAAAAACATGAAGAGATAAAAGCATCATGCTATGACTGGGAATTGAACCCACAACCTTCTGGTCATTAGGCAACAGTTACAACCACTGCTCCATGGTGGTAATCATAAAACATATTTTTTAGTAATAAACAAAATCATCCAAGAATAGAAAGGCATAAAAAGGCTGTGGTGTAGTAAGTCATAAAAACGTCGAATAACGTCATAGGATAGCAAGGCATAAAATGTCAAAAAATGTCATAGTATAGCATGTCAAAAAAAGTCATAGTATATTAAGGCATAAAAACGTCAAAAAAAGTCATAGTATATTAAGGCATAAAAACTCCAAAAATTTCATAATATAGCAAGGCATAAAACGTTATAGTATAGCATGGCATGAAAATGTCAAAAAAAGTCACATTATAATAAGGCATAAAAATGTCAAAAAACATCATAGTGTGGCATGGCATAAAAATGTCAAAAAACGTCATAGTATAGCAAGGCATAAAAACGTCACAGTATAATATGGCATAAACATGTCAAAAAACAGGAAGAGTTAAAAGTATAGTGTGATGAATGAGAATCGAACCCAAAACCTTCTGGTTGTTAGGCAACAGTTGTAACCACTGCTCCTTGTTGGCAACATAAAGTTTTCATCAATGTATTACATAAAATCATCAAAGAATAGAAAAGCATAAAAAGGTTGTGGTGTAGTAAGTAATAAAAACGTCAAAGAACGTCATAGAATAGCAAGGCATAAAAACGTGAAAAAACACAGTATAGCAAGGAATAAAATGTCATAGTATAGTATGGCATAAAAATGTAAAAAAAAAAGTCATAGTATATTAAGGCATAAAAAGCTCAAAAAACGTTATAGTATAGCGTGGCGTGAAAATGTCAAAGAATATCATAGTATAGCAAGGCATAAAAACATCAAAAAACGTCACAGTATAATATGACATAAACATGTCAAAAAAAAAGGGAGGCATAAAAGTACCATGGCATGGCTTGGATTTTAACCCACAACCCTTTGGTTTCAAAGCACAGTTGTAACCACAACTCCATGCTGGCAACTAGTAAAAAAATATTTTTATATAATATATAAAATCATCAAAGCATAGAACAGCATAAAAAGGTTGTGGTGTAGTAAGTCACAAAAACGTTGAAGAACGTCATAATATAACAAGGCATAAAAACGTAAAAAAACATCATAGTATAGCATGGCATGAAAACGTAAAAGAACGTCATAGTATAGTAAGGCATGAAAATGTCAAAAAAGGTCATAGTACAGTATGGCATAAAACGTCAAAAAAGTCAGAGTATAGCATGGCATAAAAACGTCAAAAAAACGTATAGTATACCGAGGCATAAAACGTCAAAAACGTCATAGTATAATATGGCATAAAAAGTTCAAAAAGCGTTCTAGTATAGCAAGGCATAAAATGTCATAGTATAACAAAGCATAAGAACGTCAAAAAAGTCATAGCTTAGTATGGGATAAAAACGTCAAAAAAGTTAAAGTATCTCAATGCATGAAAAAGTAAAAAAACATCAAAGTATAGGAAGGCATAAAACGTCATAGTATAACAAGGCATAAAAACGTCAAAAAAGTCATAGTATAGCATGGCATAAAAACATTAAAAAACATCATAATATAGCAAGGCATAAAAACGTCAAAAACGTCATAGTATAGCATGGCATAAAAACGTCAAAAAACTTCATAGTATAGTAAGGCATAAAAACGTTAAAAGATGTCATAGTATAGTACGTCATAAAAATGTCAAAAAACTTCCTAGTATAGCAAGGCATAAGAACGTCAAAAAAAGTCATAGTTTAGTATGGCATAAAAACGTCAAAAAAGTTACAGTATCTTAATGCATGAAAAAGTAAAAAAACATCAAAGTATAACAAGGCATAAAAACATCAAAAAACGTCACACTAAAACATGGCATAAAAAGATTGTTAAAAAACGTCATAGTATAGGAAGGCATGAAATGTCATAGTATAATAAGTCATAAAAACATCAAAAAACGTCATAGTATGGCAAGGCATATAAAGGTCAAAAAACGTCATAGTATAGCATGGTATTAAAATGCCAAAAAACCTCATACTATAGCATTGCATAAAAATGTAAAAAAAAAGTCATAGTATAATATGGCATAAAAACATCAAAAAACATCACAGTATAATGTGGCATAAAACGTCGTAGTTTAATATGGCATAAACATATCAAAAAACATCAAAGTATAGCAAGGTATAAAACGTCATGGTATAACAAGGCATAAAAACATCAAAAAACATCACAGTATAATATGGCATAAAAAGTTCAAAAAACATCATAGTATAGCAAGGCATAAAATGCCATAATATAATAAGGCATCAAAACTTAAAAAAAAAAGCATTAGTATAGCAAGGTTTAAAAATGTCAAAAAACATTATAGTATAACAAGGCATAAAAACATCATAAAACATCAGTGTAATATGGCATAAAAAGTTCATAAAACATCATAGTGTAGCAAGGCATAAAATGCCATAGCATAATAAGGCATAAAAACGTTGAAAAGAATGTCATAGTATAGCATGGCATAAAACGTCGTAGTATAATAAGGCATAAAAACATCAAAAAACGTCACAGTATAATATGGCAAGACATAAAAACGTCAAAAAAAGTCGTAGTTTAATATGGCATAAACATATCAAAAAACATCAAAGTATAGCAAGGTATAAAACGTCATAGTATAACAAGGCATAAAAACATCAAAAAACATCACAGTATAATATGGCATAAAAAAAAATTCAAAAAACATCGTAGTATAGCAAGGCATAAAATGCCATAGTATAATAAGGCATCACAACTTAAAAAAAAAAGCATTAGTATAGCAAGGCATAAAAATGACAAAAAACATTATAGTATAGCATGGCATAAAATGTCATAACATAATAAGGCATAAAAACATAAAAAAAATATCATAGCATAGCAACACTTAAACATTTAAAAAAAAGTCATAGTATAGCATGGCATAAATCGTAAAAAAATGTCACAGTTTAATAAGGCATAAAAATGTCAAAAACATCAAAGTATAGCAAGGCATAAAACGTCATAGTATAACAAGGCATAAAAACATCAAAAAACGTCACAGTATAATATGGCATAAACATGTCAAAAAACAGGAAGGCATAAAAATATCATGGCATGGCTAGGCTGGGATTTGAACCTACAACATGATGGCAATCAGCAAACAACTCATTTTATGTAATATATAAAATCATCAAGTGGTGTAGTAAGTCATAAACACGTCAAACCTAAACGTCATAGTATAGCATGGCATAAAAACGTCAAAAAACTTCATAGTATAGTAAGGCATAAAAACGTTAAAAGATGTCATAGTATAGTACGTCATAAAAATGTCAAAAAACTTCCTAGTATAGCAAGGCATAAGAACGTCAAAAAAAGTCATAGTTTAGTATGGCATAAAAACGTCAAAAAAGTTACAGTATCTTAATGCATGAAAAAGTAAAAAAACATCAAAGTATAACAAGGCATAAAAACATCAAAAAACGTCACACTAAAACATGGCATAAAAAGATTGTTAAAAAACGTCATAGTATAGGAAGGCATGAAATGTCATAGTATAATAAGTCATAAAAACATCAAAAAACGTCATAGTATGGCAAGGCATATAATGGTCAAAAAACGTCATAGTATAGCACGGTATTAAAATGCCAAAAAACCTCATACTATAGCATTGCATAAAAATGTAAAAAAAAAAGTCATAGTATAATATGGCATAAAAACATCAAAAAACATCACAGTATAATGTGGCATAAAACGTCGTAGTTTAATATGGCATAAACATATCAAAAAACATCAAAGTATAGCAAGGTATAAAACGTCATAATATAACAAGGCATAAAAACATCAAAAAACATCAGTGTAATATGGCATAAAAAGTTCATAAAACATCATAGTGTAGCAAGGCATAAAATGCCATAGCATAATAAGGCATAAAAACGTTGAAAAGAATGTCATAGTATAGCATGGCATAAAACGTCGTAGTATAATAAGGCATAAAAACATAAAAAAAAACGTCATAGTATGGCAAGACATAAAAACGTCAAAAAAAGTCGTAGTTTAATATGGCATAAACATATCAAAAAACATCAAAGTATAGCAAGGCATAAAAACATCAAAAAACGTCACAGTATAATATGGCATAAACATGTCAAAAAACAGGAAGGCATAAAAATATCATGGCATGGCTAGGCTGGGATTTGAACCTACAACATGATGGCAATCAGCAAACAACTCATTTTATGTAATATATAAAATCATCAAGTGGTGTAGTAAGTCATAAACACGTCAAACCTAAACGTCATAGTATAGCATGGCATAAAAACGTCAAAAAACTTCATAGTATAGTAAGGCATAAAAACGTTAAAAGATGTCATAGTATAGTATGTCATAAAAATGTCAAAAAATATCATGGTATAGCAAAGCTGGAATTTGAACCCACAACCTTCTAGTTGCAAGGCTATGGTTGTAACCACAGCTCCACTGTGGCTACCAGTAAACAGCTCATTTTATATAATATGTAAAATCATCAAAGTATAAAAAGGCATAAACAGGTTGTGGTATAGTAAGTCATACAAAAAGGTCAAAAAACCTCATAGTATATTAATGTATAAAAACCTCAATAAACGTCGTAGTGTAGTAATTAATAAAAAGGTCGGACAAAGATATAGTATAGCAAGGCATAAAAACTTCAAAAGATGTCATAGTATAATATGGCATAAAAATGTCATAAAACATCGTAGTACAGGAAGGCATAAAATGTCATAGTATAGGAAGGCATACGAACTTTAAAAAAAACTTCATTTTAAGTATGGCATAAAACGTCAAAAAACGTCAAAGTATAATTAGGCCTGAAAATGTCAAAAAAGTCCATAGTATCAGAGTTGCCAATTAAGTGCAATGAAATTTTAATTTCGGTCACCCGACCCTTTAAAGGTAATTATGTAGATCAATAACTATGTTTTTGAGATTAAATTAACATTTTACTTGATCAAACATCCGCACACACACACACACACACACACACACACACACACACTACTGACAGTCGGTCCCAGGTTTTAAGAGTTATCTTTGTGACTGTGTAAAGGTCATAGATCACAGGTGCTTCCTGCTGAGCATAACAGACCTTTCAGACTGCAGGTATCTAGATTTCTACTCTTCTCAGCTTCCAGTCTATAAAGGTAGCATTCATTCAGGAAACTGACTTCAGAAAACCACACTTCCTGATCACTGGATGACAGTTTTTTCACTTGATGTGAACTGCAGGACAAATGTGCAATCGTCCTCGCTCAATCATGTTAACATTGGCTGAAATCACTGACCTTTTCTCCTCCATTGTGCCCCCCTCCTCTTATTCTCTGTTGCCTCATCTCATGTAGGAATATGAGCCGACCATCTACCACCCTAAACGTTCCTCTCACAATCTACACCAGGATTTCACAGTACAGTGTGAGAAGATGGACATCCCCTTCCTCTCCTATCTCCCCACAGAGGTCAGCAGCATTTTTACAGAAGAACATATTTTAGCACATGGCCCTCAGTAGTGTTTGCATGCTGAAGAGTTTGATTGTGATCTTAAAAACAACTCTTCAAGTACGTGCTTTTTCATCATTTTGTAACAGTGTGTGTTGCTTTGATTAAATTGTGGAATCTTATATAGACCACTGGTTCTTTACCTTTTCAGTTGGTTGTCCCTGAAAATGAAGGAATGTCTATTTGACATTTCAGCAATTCATCCAAATCTCATATTATTTAATTAAAGTAATAATGATTGGCCTGCAGAGGTAAATCTCACAAGTATTTTACAAGAAAAAAAAGCAAAGAAAAAAGCCTGAAAAGCTGATATTTTCTTTCTTGTGCTGTTAAAAGTTGTTCCTAAAACATATGTTATTGGTCACTTTAACATGTCCCTCTTTCCGTACTGGCTGTGAAAACAGATCCATTCCTAATGTGATTAGAATAGAAGAAATGGGACAAAACCCAGCTTCTCTTTCTCTGAAAAAATATTAGCCATTTCTTTCAGTATAGTTGCTTTTTGAAGGGACATCAATACAGTATGTAGAGCAGGCACAATTACATCAAACAACACATCTCTTATATGTGCGTATGAGTATTGTTTTAAGATACACTTGAAAATATTTGAACCTTTCCTTTAATCATCTTGTGACCCCTAATATTTATCTTGCGACCCACTGGAGTGGTTGCCATCCCTGTTCATTTGTGCATAATGATGTGTGTTGTGTTCAGGTGCAGCTCATAAACGACGCCTACAACCTGGTGATTGATGCCATGCTGGGCCCAGAGGCAGACTGTGCCAACATTAAGGAGCCTTACTCTGGTATTCTGGTCACCCTGAAGCAAGTCAAGATCCCCATTGTCAGTGTGGATGTGCCCTCAGGTAAGTGTTCATATGCAAACGGTAGATATCAGGCTGGAGGCTCAGAAACACAACATGATAAATGAGCCTCCAGGCAGCTTCTGAGGAGCCTTGGCTCCCAGGCAGACGTTTTCCAAGTTTGGAGGCACATTTAGAAGATAAATCTTATGCTACAGTTGGCTCAGTGTGAGCTCATCATACTCCAAATACACTACCTGCTGAGTGCGAGCACAGTGGGCAGAAAATTATCACAATGCTCTTGCTGTGTTCCTCAGGTTGGGATGTAGAAGAACCGAGTCAGGACGGGATAAACCCAGACGTTCTCATCTCACTTACAGCACCAAAGAAGTGCGCAATGAGTTTCTCGGGGAAGCATTTCTTGGCCGGACGCTTCCTGCCCTATGACATCCAGAAAAAATATGAGCTTAACCTCCCAGAATATCCCGGCACAGACTGTCTCATAGAATTGTAACACAGGGGAAACACAAGAGCCAGTGTGGCTGCTCCTCATTTTCAAAAACGTACAGTTAATCAATTATATTGTATTTTATAGATCGTTGATGTGATTTAATGTTAACATCTCAGTTGTGTAGAACAGGCAACACTTTGGCCAAACGTGTTGTTGAGCTACAGTAGAAGGGTAATATTTAGAAACTGTCGTTTGAGTCATGTCTTTTTAGGGAATGGCATGGGGACTTATTGTGTCAGTCAACTTGTAAAAGCTGTAGCATTACACTGTTTTCTGATTATTTTGCAAAAGACAGAAATTTTCTCTTTCAACAGTCAGAAAAGAAAGATGAATTTTCTATGATGCCAACCAGTGGAATTTTATTTTCAACAATTTTTTAAATGCTCATGTTCTGATGCTTTTATGTTCCTATTTTAACTTTCTACTGACATGTGCTGCTGAGATGAGTTGATGTATTTTTTTTTATTTGGTTACAAAAGGTCAAGACGGTTCTTGTTGTCCAATAATAAAAAGTTCCAGTTAAAGAATGGTGTTTTGTTTTCATTTAAAGCTGCAATGATCAATACGCTAAGATGACTATAAAGTGGCTAACTACGTATAGCAGAACGACTAACCATTGTTGATAGGGCAGTTATTTTATGTTTTCAGCTTGTTCCACTGCCAACATGTGGCCAGAAAACTAGAAAATCTAGAAAAGCCAGAAATTGAAAATACAGACGCTCTCCCTCACAGGCATATACACCTACCTCATACACACATGCAACACAAGAAAAACATCAGTAGATTTCCATATCTGAGCCTTTGGCTGCAGTTAGCAGAAGTCTAAACTATTAGCAACATTCAACATAGCCACTCATGAAAACAGAACCAAGAGGAGGTGCAGACTTCTAGTTTACTCTCAGACCAGTTAGATTACAATATGCTGAAAGGTGACTATGGAGCATTTGCCCATTGATGCCAAGAAAATGACTGCCTACCCCAGCTTTAATAAAGAAATGTAGTGATCTTCAAAATTGGAGTGCAGATTAGCCTTGTGGTGACATGGTAGTGATTCCACATCTTGCTCAAGGATAGTCCAGAAAACAGCTTGTTCTGTTAAATGATGGTCACTAATCACAGGCTACCAAATGGTGTTATATGCACATCACATGCAATAAGTGTTGCGCTTTTCAGATGAGCACACACTGTTACTTCTGTTTATTGGTTCCCAACTGGAGTTGATTTGGTAATGAAAGCAATAAACAGATGTGATCAGACTATAATCAGCTGTAAAGACGAGTCTCTCATTATTGAGTTAAGCACTGCAGGCTCCAATGAGAATGACTGCATGAGAGGCTGCAGTGCTGTTTATGAATGAGGTAATGTGTATTTATATGATGCACGGGAGCTTCTTCTGAATACTAATGCACTAATGCCCAGTGTATGTGTGCACACGTGTGAGTGGGTGTAGTAAAGTCAGTGAAAAGGAATGTCAATCCTTTCGCTCTGTGTTATTAAATCTGAGAACTGACGAGGGTTGTAGAAATATGTCTGAGCGCTCAGTGGTCCTGTCCTTCATGCCTGTCCAATCCCTGTCAGGAAACAACGACTTGTCACCACTCTGTCGTTTGTGCTACTAATGAGAGCGGTTGAGTAATCAGCTTTGGAGTCGCCGGTAGCCTGTAGAATTGAACAATCATAACTGACAGCGGCAGTTGTTGTAATATCCAGTGAGAGATAGTCTTACCCGAAGAAGAAATGTGGTCAAAAGATTTAGTGAAAACAGCAGTGAGGCAGGAAGATGAATTCAGTGCTTACATTGTGCAACGCACAAAAGCTCAAATTTTAAACAATTTACAGGGATTTTTTCTCAGTGTAACTAAAATGATTCCAGTGCTTTTGATAGGGATGAGTATCAATCTTAAAAACAATCACTGCAGCAGTTCACGTCATTTACTTTCCATGTTTCTATGTTCCTCATCGGAGCCTGGTTATTTGAGCATTTAGAGATATTATCAGTTGTTTATTATTAGCAAATTTAATTAAATGAGACATACAGTATTTAGCTCAATGAGAACATAGCAGCTCTTATAGTCTTCCTATCAAAATAATTAATTGCATGATTATGTATCATATTAAGTGGCTTGATATTGTAGAAACTGCTTGTGACCTTTGTGACAGAGGAAAGAAGTACCAATATAATGATATAAAAATACTTCATTACATGTTCAAATGCGAACACCACATTCTAAATCTTACTTAAGTAAAAGTATAGAAGTATTATCAGCAAAATGTCTTTAAAGTATCACAAGTAAAAGTACTCATAATGCCAGAAAATATCTCCAGTGACTGATATATGATTATATATGCCATTCTTGTACCCAGTTCACACCTGGGTACCTGCTGCTATCACCAGTCGTCATGCCTTCTTACTTGTATACCAAGATGATGGATCACAGTGGCAGCTCTAGTGTGTTCCTACCAACGATGCTCACGTTGTACACACATCTCAGCAGCCCAAGCCACTTCCTGCTGTAAGACTTTGTCAGGCTATCCATCTTGCTTGCTGCTGAAGAGGGAACTTCGCACAACTTCAGAGGCCACGTCACCCTTTGGAACATTGTGAATTGAAAGCACCAAACTTTTTTACTAGCCAGGGAGCTGGCTCTGATCAATTCTGGCCAGGCCATCTGAAAGATGTTTCTTAGGGATCCTATCAAGTTTGACTTTGCTTCCCGCTCCTCTTATCCTCCAGTAGTTGCCAAGCATGCTTTAAGGGATTCTTGAAGAAATGAATCTGCCTACCCTGGTTTGCAACCTGGCTTTCGGCTTGTCTGACTTGCAGTTGCAGTGCAAGGTTGCTGTTGGTCGCCCTCTCCACATTTCCTTCTTGGATTCTTCCTGGCGGATTCGTAGACCTCTGAAAGTGCTCAACTTCTCCCACCCACACCTGCATCTCCTAAGGATCTTAGATTCATTTTCTGGGTCTGTTGCACTCGTTACTTCTTTCAGCCTGGCTCTCGGAAGCCCATCAGGTTGTTTTCCTTTCGTTGTCTTTGTAGTTAGGCCGAGGGTGTCCCTTCACGGGAGTAGTGGGTCAGGTAACCAGCCTCCCACTCCCAATTCAGACTTTCCTGCAGTCATCCAGTCTTTCCACGCTATCCTCCAGTCTCCCCTGGATCCCAACAGCTCTTTCACAATACTCACTTGCTAAACCAGAGAGTTCAGTTTGCCATACAGGTTGATGGACAAGTTGATGGACACATTGGTGCCTTGGAGTGCTCCTGCAGTGAGGCCTCAGCTTAGGGGAAGCCAGAATGAACACCTTGATGGGCCTGATCGGGTCACCAGCAGGCGACCACCAGTCGTTGATGCTTTAGCCAGCTCTTTGACGACTTTCCGATGTCCTGCACCTGTCACACGCTTGTTGTGAAGCAGACAAGCGATTGAGGAGTTGAAGAAGCCCCAGCATCCCACCTTCGCGGGATACGTCACAGCCCTCCAGCCAGACTTTGCAAACTGGATCAACTGCTTGGTGGGAGCAGAGGGATGAAGTTAACTAGTTTAGTGCAGTGGTTCCAAAGGGTCACAAGTTAAAGCTGAGTGGTTGTGAGATGATTATTTAATTAATTAAATAGTTGAAGAAAGAATAGAAAGATAAGTTCTGTTACATAAATCTGTATTTTGCATTTTGTGGACTTTTATTTAAATGAAACCAAATGAGAGGTTTAGAGCTGTATTTTCTCTTTGGTGTAAGTGCTAACAACAAGTGTGAAACTAAACAAAGTGACCCCAACAAGATGCTGCTTTTTTGTAAAGGTTCACGAGCGAAAAAGATTGGAAACACTGGTGTAATCTTTAAGAGTGTGTTGTATGGTATATTATATATTCTGTAAATGTATGGAAAATCTGAAAAGTAACCAGCAACTACAGCTGTCAGATAAATATAAATGTAAAAAATACAATATTTCTCAATGAAATATAGTGGAGTAAAAGTGCCAGAAAATGGAAATACTCGAGTAAAGTACCTCAAAATAGTGATTGCAGTACTTTAGTAAATGTGTTCAGTTACTTTACACCACTGAATTGTGAAAATGTTGTCAGGGATTGACCAATAAAATCCTGGACTTATTTCCATCATTGTCGCACCAACATTTATCAAGGCAGGACAGACGTTCAATATGTGACCGAAGTGAATGTATGAACATCTTTTTGAAGGGGTGCAGTCATTTTGAAAAGAAAAAGGTTCATTTTTATTTTCAATCTAGAGGGATTTGTAAAAGAGTTTGAATGTACGCACCGTTTTTAATTTCCAAGGATTTTACAAGCTTGGTTACTAAATAGCAACAAGTACAACGAGTACTTTGCACTTCATAAGCACGTCTCATGTCTGCGTTCTGAGGAGTTTTTCCTGTATGGCATGCCATATGACGCCACTTCCACTCTTTGGCAGTGCATCGGCCCGCAATCAGTGACTGTTAAAAAGTTACAAAACTGAACCAGAAGTCGAACCAGAGGGAGAGGAGCATCTGGAACCTTCCTGTGTCTGTTGGAGAGACAGATACAGAGAGTCAGAGACAGACAGAAAGACAGAAGATGATTAAAAATGTCTTCCTTCATTTAACACAGAAACAAAACCTTGAGTTTTTATCGTGAATGACAAGAAAAACTAGTTTCCTGTGTTGAATGGTTAAATAAAGCAACAGCAGATGGAAAATAAAATATAAAAATAAAAGTACTGTTTAATTAGGCTAAAAAAAAAAAGTACTTCTATTTTTGTTTGTGACTCACAGAGGAAGCAGTGACACAGATTTAAAGGTTGAACACACACACCTGCTCTGTGGATATAAGGTAAGGACACTGTTAAATAAGATTACAAAGCAAAGAAATATGAAAATATTGTTGCAAATAAGACTGAACTTATGAGACCTTGGTTGGAAAAAGAGGAAAACAGCACCCACATACACACTCTGCCTCCCTCTGTGTGCATGTGTGTCACTCCCTCTCTGCCCCCACCATACCCTCACCTTTTTTTGGAAGATGATATGGGGGACCCAGATGTTACATTTCACTGGCCAATGGTGAGCAGAGAGGGGCTGGATTGGTGTGTTCTCCCGATGCCCCTTCTTTTAAAAACGCCTGAGCTCCTGTCTCCAACTCAGCAACTCAACTCACATGAGGACGAGCAGTGGCTCTGCTCTGCTCGACCAGCAGCATCACTCACACCTTGTTACACTCAGCTGTATCTGAAAGCTGAAGAATCAACATTTTATTATTATTTTTTTTTCTTTCTTAAGTTTATGTCTGTGCTGTAGAAAAACAAAAGTCATCTGTAACTGAAAGTGTGGCACCATGTTGGGATTGAATAAGGTGGCACTCCTGCTGTCTTTCCTGGCTTCAGTGGCTCTGGGCCAAGGTAAGTGAAGACTGATAATTTGTTTTTCTTTTTTTATATGTGGATGCCAGAACAGCACAATCACAGGAAAGTGCTGTAAAAGAAGAGTTCCCAACAGAATGATGCGTGAAACAGAGCCAGTTTTAAGATAAATTTAGTGTTGAGCTGAACAATTTTTCATCCCTCTTGTCATTTTTGGTAATCACATACTGTAAGAACAGTGGGTCAGTGTATGACTACTCGCACATGTGCACTACAACTCACATAACTGTAGAGTTTTCAAAGTTGACGGCATTTCCTCAAGGATGTCAGGGAGAGCAGGACTGGTGGAGGACTCTAGAGACATGTCTGGTGGTGAGCTCATATGATAATGTCCTGTGTATGGCTGTGTGTGTGTGTGTGTGTGTGTGTGTGTGTGTGTGTGTGTGTGTGTGTGTGTGTGTGTGTGTGTGTTAATTTAATTGACCACCCCAGTAGCTCCTAATCTCTGATATTAAGTCATTAGCAGGTTTCACCACCAGGCTAATCAACAACATGTGATGATAGAAGAGGAGGTTAACAGGAGGAGGAGGAGGTCATATACAGTGAAAACTCTGCATTCTGATCAGTTTGATCAAAGAAAAAGCTCTGTTCATGAGAGAAAAAGAGCTGTTGATGAAGTTTCTCATAATGACAGTCGCTGCCATTACCAACCAACATAAGGCCTGCTTTTGCAGTTTCAATGCAGCTGAAATGCTGCACTAATATTTATGATCTGACAAAGTGCCAATTCTTACATTTTTCTGTTAAAGTTCCTCAGTTTAATTTCGTGTTTTTACTGTGGTGGACCTTCAGCTACATACAGACAGAAGCCTGATGTGCTATCTCTTCCAGATTGCACCGTCTCCCCCCAAAATTTCACTCTTATCGTCGTTTAAAGCTCTTCCTGAATGACACCAGTAGCAGCACTTTTTTCCAAAGCTGTCACTTTTTGACTGCCTTACAGCTGCTCTCCATTAAGTTTAAAAAAAGAAAAAAGAAAAAAAGAATAGGACCTGGCAGTTCATAAAAGCAAACGAGTGTGGATACACCTTAATGGTCTCCATATCTTGTTGGACTCGGAGGCCTCAGTCGTAAATGTCTTGCAGAGGCTTTGTGCCATTTACTGATGACTGTATCATAAGATTAGGTGAGCCTTTCATGAGGAAGGAAGGTAAATGTAATGATGATTCAGATTGACTCTCACTAAAAGAAAACACTGTGTTAGATCCACAAGTCAATGCCAAGTTTAGAATGGATTATAAAATTTTATGTTTTGTGCCTCGCTCCTTTAGCAGGGCAGCCACATCTTGCAATGAGGTGGTGCATTTTCTCCTCATTTCACCCTCAAACATAGTGCGAGTCGTCCCTAAAGATATAAACCCAGTTACCTTGGAAACAAGAAGCAAAAATCACAAACCAAGTGACACACTTCCCCGCCTGCTAGGTTTATGCTGGAATAAATGAGAAAATGGAATAGAAAGAGGGATAAAGAGCACAGGTAAAATGACTTTACCGTCTTCTTTTCCCCTGTCAAATTGGCCCGCTAGTCACTCTTTCATTTTTTCTCTTTGATGCTGCACTCAGCACTACTCACTGCATTCCCTCCACCACTATTGAAATGAGTGTAAGTATCCATCTGTTCATTTGTCTTCCTGTGTTCGCCTTTTGTTTCTAATTTTGATCTCCCTCAGGTATTTCTCCATAAATACTTTCCCCACCTTTTCCCCTTCTGTCTCTCCCTCGCTCCATCAAGCTCCCTCCTTTGCCTTTCTCCACCTATTTCTCTCTGCCACCGCACTCCATCAAACGCTCTCTCTTCGCCTTGCTCTTTGTCACTCTCTCCACACACCTTAGAGCTTACAGATTTATGAGCTGTTTTCCTATTTGAAGGCAGCAGCTGTTGCGGAATGCCCAATGTAACCCAGAAGGGAACACTTTACTACCTTTATTACCACCTCTTTGCATAAGTCTAGCTCAGTGGCTTTTTTAAAGTTACTACAATAAGGCCTGTTTAACCCAACAGTATGGTACATTATCAGATACTTCCAATCTTCTCTTGTTGCATAATTGTCAGGCAAAGCTAGGTGGTGTATGTGAGCTGCCTGAGGACCATTGTGAAGGAGACAGAGGAGTTAAGTTCTCCAGATGCTGACCACTGTCTGCTTCAAACACAGAGCTGTCTGGCCAGCTGACTTTAATGATTGAGACAGGGATTACAATGGATCAAAGGAAACAGCATAAATTCCCATTAATGACAACCTCCAAGCCATTCTTTTCTTTTCTTCTCTCTGTGCATTTGTAAAGATATTATTTATTAATCAGCTGCTTTCAATTGAGCTATTTCCAGCGCCTGGCTCTGTACCTGTGCACAGGTGCTGAGTTTCAAGTGAGAACTTTCAGATTTTTCTAATGCCCAATTATGCTTTTAATAGTATAAAGAAGAAAATACCTGAGAACACAAAGCCTTTGTTATACCTCTGTAAATCCCTAAATCGTGTGGTTGATTTGATTCATTAGTTCATGTCAGGGACAAAATTGATGATTTTAATGAGCTGCAGATGTTTTGGGAATCAGACTTGGAATTTTTGGGAAGAAGGAGCGTTGGTGTAAAGACAGAGACGGACTCAGAGAGGAAGAGCAGACTCCTCTGAAACCACAAACACCTCAGCTGAGAAGCCAGCCAAACGTATAAACAGCTTCCATATGACATGGCAAACAGATCATCACATACACAGGCCCACACACACAAATACACACACTCACATCACATCCATGAATCCTCTGGTTAAGCTAAGTATAAACAGGACTAGACTTCAGCACACACACCTGATCTTGCTCTTAAATAGATGCTTCGGTAAATATTGTACAACCTCGTTCTCTTAGTGGTTTGAATTTTGTCCAGTAGGTTACATAACATGGGGAGGAGGGGGGGTGTTTTCACGCCTTCTCTTTCTTGTATGAATCTGGAATATTATAAACAGGATCCAGACCTTCTATTAAAGCCTAGTCTCTCTGCCAACTTACATCTGGCACAACCATACCTCTTTAAGATGACTGAAGCCATTCTGGGTGCAACTTCATAAAGTTCTGCATTTTCCTCCCTCTTCCTCTCTTTGCCAGCCTTTTATTAGATTCTGGCGAAGGCAGAAAACTCCCACTCAGACAGAGAAGGAGGGAGAGGCACTGTTGATTATTAATAGAAAGGTTGCCTTTGTGTATCCTGGCTATAAGTACAGCGGCTGTATTTCAGAAAGAACCGTTGTGACCATCCAAAGGTAGTCCTCTAAAATAAGACTTGCAGTTGTCACAACAAGCTCAGGGTGGGTAAAAATGACAGTGACTGCAATGTGGGATGAAAAGTAATCCAGTAAATATGTTTCAGGCATGTAACTGACATAGACTGGAATTCAGGTGCTTGCCATGTGTCTATATGTGGAACTGGCTGCTAACCAGCCCGCAGATGCAAGTCTTCCCTAATATACCGGTACCACTATAATGTATCTTTACTTGGTTGGCCGTGGTTTATGAGGGTCACCATGAGGCTGGCTGAGGTTTAAAATAACAGTCACGTGGCAAAGATCATGTCAAAGGTGAGACTGAAAGAGAACTGAAACGACATATGGTTACATTTAAGTGACAAAGCCCTACAGCGACTGTATGGATTATCACGGGAGCAAAGTAGAAAGTCAAGTCAAGTCCACGTAGGGATCGTGGTTGATGGTTAGGTCAACAATAAAATCGGACTTTAACATGGAAGACTGCTGTTTGTTTCCCTTTTCAAACTGACAGTCAAGGGTAGCTTTCTAAAGCGTGACCACAGTCATTCTCTAACCTTTTCTAGCCACGAAGGTTTCCTAACTTTCACAAGGTAGCATTTTTACTCTAACAAATCCTCCACAATTTGTCCATGCCCTCAAAATGGACAGAGATGGTCTCTGATCTGATGCCCATTTAGACAGGAATTCATCCTTTGCTTGTTCTTTCCAAAATAGAAAAATCCCTATTGAAAAATAGATCTGTTTTGATGGTGTGACAACACTGTGGTTAAAGTTTTTGGCTAGGTTTAGGCAGAAAAATGACTTGGTTTAAATAAGTAATATGTTGAGGTTAGGACACCTCTGTCACCACGGTTACTATAGTAAACACATGGTTAAGGTTCAGGATTCATTTCAGAGTACTTCTTAAAAAAACATTCACTTATGGTTGGAAATAGGAAACGACTGGGGACTCCCATATTAAAGTCACTGACTTCTTCTTTTGCTCTTGTCATAATTACTACGGCCACTAGAGGGCTTTGTCACTTGAGCATAAACATATGTGGGGCTATTATAAATCTCCTGTTTTAAACAATGGACACGTCTACTCTTATGGGATTGGTTTCTCAGTTATGTGACGTATGAAACTCTGGCTGTCTGAAACCGCTTTTATGAGACTGTCATTGCATCAGATCAGTAAACAATTCCATGCAATGTTCTAGAGGGCATGGATAAGTAATGGATTATGATGTAACCCACAAGGAGCACATGAACAAGGACAAACAAGACATACTGCACCAGTGGGGCACTTTAGGGTGGATTTTTCTTTTTTTTGCACTGAACAGGAAATCTTTAGTTCTAACTTTGCTCCCTCTGGCTTGAAAAATGTGTACTCGCTTTTTCAATAAGGTAAATTCACTCAAATACCAGCCACATGAGGCAGTGCCCCAATAAAACCTCCCGGCTTTTAAAATTCATAAAGTGTTAACATGCCACTCAAAAGCATAATAAGCTCTGCGAGTTGTGCCACAGGATCCCGGCCAGTTCACACCTGCTGCAACCAAGGTCACAACCCCAACATTCACCCTCTGCTGTAGCTAATCTGGGTTTCCTCTTTTTAACTTTTTAAAACCATTAGTCACCCCATAAAACCCCATAAAAGCTTTGCTGTTTCGTTTTCATTATCAAACATCTTGAAATGATAAATAGGACCCAAATTGTTCTGTTGTGAATTCTCTTTGTTTTGGTGCGATTGAGGAAGAAATGTTACGTGAAAGGAGCAGAAGAAGTGCTTTATGATTACTTAGAAAATACATGGCTGCACTTCAGAGTAGGGAATGTGATTAATTTGCCACAAGCTTGGAACTCAATGTTAATAAAGTGAAACAAAAAGCTTGTTTGTGTCCCCTTGCCTCGACTTTCTCAAAGAAAAGTTCTTTTAAAGGTCTACATGAGAGCATGCACTTTGCACAGACAAATCCAGACTGTAAACTGCTGTAAAGAAATCACAGAATCAGTGTCATATTAACAGAAAGAATTTGTGCAGTAGTGGAAAAAGCTCTCTTTCAATTGCATTTAAAATGTAATCAGCACAGACAGAATTCAGGACACGAGAAGAATGGTGGAAAAACGATTTCATTTGATTCACTAAACAACACCTGCAAGCGGAGCCACATCTGCCCAGCAAATCAGAGTGAAAGTGTTTGCTTCTGTTTATCCAGCTATTCAGTATGGTATCAGAAAGAGAAAGCCGGTATAGAAACCCACCAATGGTTCTTAAAGCCAGGGGTATTAAAAACAGAACCAGCACTAAAGTCAGCTGACTGTGACATTGTACCCCAAAACTTATGTAATACATTTTTGGACAGTAGATCTTTGTTCTCTTGAGCTACTATGATTCTTTTGCTAAATCTATCTAATGTTTATGGTTGAAAAGAAATGTGCTGGCATGACAATAAAGACTTGAAGTCAGCCGTAAAACCAGCGGGGACTGGGATCGATACTGGCCCCTGTGCTGGGAGTCTCTGCTCGTAAACTTAGCAGTGACTCTCTCAAAGTGCTAAGTGCTTGCGCAAACTACACACACACACACACACACACACACACACACACACACACACACACACACACACACACACACACAAACTGTGGCTACATAACGACACCCTCTTAAAATAATGGCCTAAGTCATTTTTTCAGGTTTTTCAGGAAACACAAAAAACTCAACAAAAGAGTCACACATTGCCATTATACAACCGGGGGTAGAATTGCATGTTCCCCTCAACTGAGGATTCAGGCGATTTTACCAGAGGTGGCCAGCATCATGAGGGGGTGATTTAGGCAAAAAAAACATTTTTGTCAAAACATGACTTAGGCCATTATTTTAGGAAGGTGACGATAAGCTACTTTTTGAATCTGTCATGGGCCATGACTTTTATTTTTTCCTCACACAACCCAAGTCAAACTCAGATGAAATGTCAAGCAAAAAACTGACATTTTTGAAAACATAAAAAATTAGCACCATAGGAAAATGAATCAATACACTTCAAAGCTCGAGGGAGAACACGTCATGTTGCATGTTTAATAAATCAAAGAGCCGAATTTACAGTGAATGTCAGGCTGAATATCATTCTCTCTCTAAGAAGGCAACATTTGCTTTCATCTTACAGTCACTGTTGTGTGTGTGTGTGTGTGTGTGTGTGTGGACAGCATATGCATGAAAAATGACTCAGTCATACAGGCATGCTGTGTGTGTGCACATTATGTTAAATTGCTGTAAAGAAGTGTGTATGTGTGTGTGAGTGTGTGTGTGCTTGTCTTACTATATTCATGGGGTCCAAAAAATGGGGTCTGACAGCTTTGTGGGGACCAAAATAACTTGGTTTTAGTGTTTGGGTTAGAATTAAGTGTATCTGTATCTGTGTGTGCGCTGTGTGAGAGGTGATGGAGCATGTTAATGTGAAGTTTTCTGGCTTGGCCGCTGCATAGCAGACGACTCTGCATGCACTGATTTGTCTCAGCTGGTGCTTGATTAGCATCCTCAACAGCGGCTGCTTGTTGATGGATCAAGAGGAGAAGGGGGGACGGGAGGAGGACAAGCAGAGGGAGAGGGAGAAGAAGACAACAAGCTGAGAGATGAAATAGCATGGGGGAGATGATGGATAAAGAGGATGTTCCTAAGTTTTAATGAAGAGGGGGTGGGTGCTGCTGAAGCCAGAGGAGAGGCACTAAGAAAAATCTACAGCAGGAGAAGGAGCAGATAGAGGAGGATGAGTGAGAGGAGAAGTACAGTGAGGAGGATAAAAAAGAAAAGAAGCCATGTGCTACTCAGCACAAAAAAGCACAGAAGGTGTGTGTGTCTAAAATGCACAGTGGAAAAAGAAAAGTAAAGGGCAGAGGAAAGGCAGGTAATTAGAGGAACCTTGTAGCCGTGAAGAAACACCAAAACGTGCTCGGACTGCATCACTTCGCATGTGTGTGCGAATGTTTGTGTGGTGATTACAAATACTGAGTTTATCTGTGTACACACACACACACACAGACACAGACACAGACACACACACACACACACACTGTAATACATAATATAATATTCATCAAAGCTAAGTGAGACTTAATCAGACTTTAATGACTTTATGAAGGTGCTGTATTAGAGTGCATTAGTTTGAGTTAGGTATACCTAATAAGCTTCCAACTGAGTGTATAACCATGTATTTTGTGTGATCATTGGAACGTAAACTCTGGAGTTCAGCTTCTGAGAGCATAAGGGGAGAAATGTATAAGGATGTAAAACTTAATGAATGAATGTGTACATTTGCTCTTTGTGTCATATCCATTTGTTTTTCTTCCTGTTTGCAGGATCTGTGAGGACCAGGAGCCAGTCAGACAGGAGCAGGAGAGCAGTCCTCAACACATTCACCGACTCACAGACAGCAGGTACTGAATCAAACAGTGATATTTAACAGTGATGTGCAAAGCGGCTCTGAATCACTGGAATCAGTTTATTTAAAAGATTTGTTCACTGAATTTTTCAGTACTTGCACTGAGCTTTGACTGCCAGCACTCACTCAACTCACGGCTTATGGAGCTGGAAGGGCTGTCGCTTTGACAAACACACTATGTTTATAATTCTTGATATTCTAAAAAATTTGAAAACCGGTTTTTAATGAATTTGAACTATTTTTAACTAATCTACAGGTCGCCATTACTCTTGGACTTCCTGGGCCTGATTCCAGGTTGAGCTGCTGATAATCACTCAGGGCTCATGTTCCCTTGTAGTACATTCAGTGAACTAATCAGTGAGTGATAGTCAGTGGCTCCTGAGACTGTCCCAGGTCCTTTCACTGTGAGAGAATGATGCATGTTCAGTGGTTCGTTCTCTGAGTTTACCACACATCGTACAGTGAGAGGATCTGAGACCGTCCTCAGCCAGAGATGTCTTATATAAAATGATATTTATCTCACTAAGCTATTTGATAAAGCAGCCTATGTATGTTGTAAAAGCTTAAAATTGTTTTTTTTTTTTTTTTTTTTTTTGCACTGCCTATATTCTGCTTACAAGTATATTTAGTTGTCAATCATAGTTAATGCTGAAATTCACATCTTTTAACGTTATTCATATATATTTTGTTCTGCCATTAATCAGTCATTCATATTTTGATCTGTTGCTACTGTTTGGTATATTCCACTCATGGCGTGTTGCTTTGTACTGGATATGTTTCTGCTGTGGCAAAGTTATTTCCCCCCGGGATCAATAAAGTACCTACAGTACCTATTGAACGTAGCCCATTCTTCCAGTGAATGAAATGACTTGAATAACTCACTCAGTGAGTGAGCTCAACTGAACTGAATGGATTGTTTCAGGAAGTGATTCAGTTCAGTTTGTTCACCCAAAAGATTTGCTCTTTTGATTGAATCGTTCGTGAATGACACTACACTAATATTTACAGCTGATCCAGAGTCGTTCAGACTGTGAGAGCTGAAAGGGAGGGCAGCGGCAGAGACATGAGGCAAAGATATCACATGAGGTGACAAGTCTATGCCAGTGCTGAACAAACAACATGAAGGCAGTTGTTGTAGTTTGACCTGCTGGGTAGGCCCACTTATCAACGCAGTCAACACTTGCAGCAACAGCAGTGGCTGAAACACACAACTGATGGAGGCAAAACCCTTAGGGTCCGATTGACCCAGTTTGTGTCAACAATTGCACTCCTTCTTAATTTACTGTATCTCAAGGCCAAATTGCACAGAAACAGAAACATCTCATTGTGCTGGGAAGAAACCTTCTGTGTGTCCAAGTAAGCGTCCTGTGTGACATGATGCAACAGCCACAGACAAAGGAAATTACAATTAAGTGTCTTGTCATTGTGAGGTTGAAAAGCACAAGGTTTTGATGAATTAACTAACCCCTTTTTGATTGGAGGAAAGAAAACACTATTATTAGTCTATATGCAGAATGTTGTCTGCAGCACATGTCCTTTACATAACCTCCTGTGTTTCACCAAAGGACTTTATTCATGAAATGAAATGAATGAAAAATACTCCCTCTGTATTTTGCAAATACACGCCTTTTATTTTTAATAACTCATATTTCTCCTGAGGAAATACTCAGGTTTCAGAACATGCAGCAGACTAAAAAACTAGACGATATGCCTCATCAGTCAAGCCAGGAGGTTTGGAAAGAACCTGGACACTGCAAAGCTCCCTTGGGTGTATGAAGTCACAGTCAAATGGCAGTAGCAGACCTCCTCTTAAAGTTTGTAACCCATCCCCGTTGATTTCCTCCTGATCGCTTTTTCTTGGTTCTGACCCATGTCTCCCCTCCATGTAAGACCAGCTCCAAAATCCCTCCTTCATTATCCCTGGATCCTGTGCTGAATTGTTTTTCTTTCTGTCTTAAATTTTTTTTCATTTCCATCCATGTCTACCCTCTATGTGCCTCCAGGCGTGACAGAGTGGACGTCTTGGTTCAACATCGACCATCCTGGGGGGAATGGAGACTATGAGCGCCTGGAGGCGATCCGTTTCTATTACAGAGAGAGAGTTTGCACCCGGCCCACAGCCATGGAGGCTCGCACTACAGACTGGGTGGCAGCAGCAGACACTGGGGAAGTTGTCCACTCCAGTCTGGAGAAGGGCTTCTGGTGTATCAACAAGGAACAGCCCCACGGCCGCGTCTGTTCCAACTACCATGTCCGCTTTCAGTGTCCCCCAGGTAGCTGTGATGAGAGCAGCTCAGGGCTGTACAAGCTGTCACTTCCCAGATATAAACATGCAGGCAAACACATGCATGAATACACATTTCAAAAGCTTGTTAGTGCTGGCTACAAGGACTGAACAGTGATGAACCCTCCTAGCTGTTTACTGTCATGTTAAATAACTTGTCTGTTTATTTCCTGTTCCTGATTCTGCTTGACAATAGCAGCACATAATACCAACTTTGCTCATGATATGACTCTCTGTTTTTCAATTTATATTTTTTAGTGCAGAGTTACTGGTCTGACTGGAGTGAGTGGGGGCCCTGTTCAACCATGGCTTGCGGTGATGTAGGTATCCAGGTCCGCCAGAGAAAATGTATCAGTATGCAGCCCATGCCTCTCCTGTTGGTGCCAGCGTGCCAAGGGCACCATACAGAGAGGAGGGAGTGCTCCAACCCTCCATGTACAGGTGAGAAGATTTACTAGCACCTAATTTATAGCAGTATTCTAAGTTATGCGATGCAGTGGGATAACATATGAAACAACAGGCAGTTTACCCTCCTTCAAACGTATAGGACAAATCTTCAAACTGAACTGATTACACTGAGTCACCATAGTCCCATTGTATACACAGCCCTGGTTTCTTCTTCACTAAAAGACTGTAAAACAACAAAAACAAGTCACAGAAATAAAGGTGACAGCTCAAATAGTTAGCTTCTGAGCGATTAACCTCATAAAAGGAGCTTGTATTGGCCTAGATTTGCATTGACCTGAACGTAATAGCTTGGACTAGCACAAGACTGAATAAACTACTGAGCTGAAGACCAGATTCAGATCAGAATCAGCGCCAAATGTAAAGATGGTGATTCATTCACTTACTGAGCAAGTGATTAATAATTACCACCTTTAATGTTGAACTCCTCAATGGTCACTTACAGGTCATGGCTCTGCACTTGACCCTGACCTCTGACCTCCCTTGTGAAGGGAAGTGAGAGAGGTGAATATATCATATTTCTTTATAAAGCTACATACAACAAATCTATTACACTGATGCATAAATGACATCCTTTTGAGTGAAATGTATAAAATGTAATGTATAAAATGCAGAAATTAATTTAAACTGGAATCAGTTGTTGATGAGCTTGTTCTATCAAAAACTCTAATCTTGGTATTGATTCTGACAAAATGTGTATGTGCCCCTTTCTGCTTTGTTTTCAGGCAGCATCCTCCAGAGCAAACTTTCTTCTGCTAAAAATAACTTTGTAACCATTACTTCAAGTGTTCTTGATTGAGCTACTTGTAATCAACAGTCTTTTGATTGCAGCTATTTAATCATCTTTGTTTAAAAACAAAAAAAGTTTTTATCTATAATTGAGTCATTTAATAACTTGTTAATTTTCTTCTGTACAAGGGAGCCCGTGCATCAGAAACTTAACAACCCCCGTTAGACCACTCTGTATAAAGTTTGAATGATTTAAATTATGAAGAGATTGGTCACAGGTTTTACAGAAAGTACTAATATGAATTATTATTATTATTATTATCAAACTCACATTATTCCTGGGTCTCTGTGTGATCAGCCCAGTGGAGTCCGTGGGGTCGTTGGGGGACGTGCTCAGTGACCTGTGGTGGAGGTCGCAGGACTAGGAGGAGAACCTGTGTGAGGACCTCAGTGACAGTGCAGTGTACCGGACGCCCTGTTGAAATACAGAAATGTGGGAAGAGTCCATGCCCAGGTATCATAAAGTGTATTATGCAAACGTCTTTCTTTATACTGACGTCTTTATCAGTCCATTCTCACATGTGTGTGCCTTTTTCCCAACAGCAAAATGTCAGCTCATGTGTACCGAGGGTCGACCCAGTGAGGACTGCAGCCGCTGCGTGTGTGATGGCCATGTGCTGCACGGAGAAGTCTACAGTTTGACTGGTGTCCCTGTGGCAGGAGCATGGGTGGCACTAGCCAGCCAGCCCAAGGTCATCCGTGCCCGTACAGATGCCAAAGGTCAGTTCAAGCTTACAGGAGTCTGCTCCTCCAGGACGACCTTGATCACCATCAGGAAGGACAAGTTTGCCCCAATCTCTGTCTCCACCTCCAGCAACACCACAGGGTTGTCCTGGGCACGGGCCGTCCTCAAATCAGCTGGTGAGTGCCGATAAGTAAAAGTGCAGTTATTAAATATTGTTGAGGAGCTATTAGTGAGAAGAACTGAAATCCAGATTGTCATTATTATCATTCAGCAGAGCCAGTAAACCATATTCTCAGACCGTAGAAAACAGAACATTGAAAAAACTTCGAACAGTAAACATTCTGGCTCTATTGTAAGACTTTACACAGGCTGGAGCACTTACTTATTTAGTTGCATGGAACCAAAATAAAAATAGACCTTTGCTGCTTTTGAAATCATTTTTCAGATGCACAGAATCTAATGTGAGAATTAAAACATTACACTTTATGTTTTACGAGGTCTCAGCACTACAGAGTGAGGTCCTGAGGGTTTGCTCCTTTCTGCTTTCCACAGAAAAGCCATATATTGTGAAGCACCCAGAGGACAAAGTGCGTTATGAGGGAGGACGGGTGCTGTTTTGCTGCAAGGCAACGGGATCACCAGTACCTGACAAATACTATTGGTGAGATGAATACCAGCATTGGCGTGTTATTAATCACAGTATAACACGCAGAAATAGCTAGAAACTGAGAGGTTACTTTTCCATATGGTGGGATATATATGTGGAAACTCCCAGAAATCAATTCTCCCTTATTCAGATACTTATGGAGGCAGATTTATTTTATTATTAAGGCTGTTTCTTGAAACTCCTGAAAAAATAGCTGTTTCTTTTAGCTGCTAAGTGGAAAGCACTGCTTAATATGGCTGGAAATTACACTCATGAGAGCAGTGAAAGTGAGCCAAAACAGTGAAGTTTCTGGCTGTAATACCAAAACAATGATTCGAAAGACGTTATATTTACACTATAATTACTCTGTAAAGCTGAGGGGAACTGTGGGTGATAATTCTGTGGATTCAGCACTACAAGCAACACCTTTCACATTACATGTAGTCATTTGATCCACTGGTATTATAAATTACTGATTAGAACAGCTCAAAACTATTAGAACAAATCAGATAAATGTATTTTTAAATACAATGGTTCTATCAAAGCTTGTTGCACATTGTTATACATCTCTACGCGCATTCAACAAAAATTAAAAGAAGTCTTTTGTAAAATTCAGGAAGAAAAATTAATTTCTTCATTTTTGTTGCTATTTTTCAAGGTACCACAACGGGACTCTGCTGGACAGGAAGGTGTACAAGTATGAAGAGGACCTTGTCCTGCGGGACCTGAAGATGGAACAGTCAGGACAGTATTACTGCAAAACCAGCAGCCCCGCAGGCAGCATCAAGTCGTCTCCAGCCTTACTCACTGTGATTGGTATGTATAATCTAGCACTTCTAACTGAGAAAGTATGTGAACACAAGTGTGGCTTCCACCATCACATAAACCCAGTCATACAGTTAAAGATGCAATGTGCAGGACAGGACTGACCACATTAATCTGCTGGTTTGGAAGCAGCTGTACAGTATACTCATACCAAAATCAAATTCAAAAAGTCAAAAAGATACAAAAACTTCTACTATTAAATGTCACAGTGACGTAATATAAACAGTAATTCATCATCATCAGCCATGAGAGAAAATAATTTACTATGATGATAGCAAGCAGCGCACAGGGATTACAGCCTAGGATGGCTGCTACCCCAGTGCATTTGACAGTGACGTATTTAGTCAAAGTTATACACAGATTCAAGTAAAAACCACTGACAAAAATCAAACAACCGCAACTCATTTCACTGTATAAAGAACAGCTGTCTTGGAAATTGGATACACACTTTAAGAGAAATTTCAGCACCAAGCTCCAACTAAGTCATCCACGAACCATGTCCATGCATTAAGAGGATTCAAACAAAACCACAGTGTCCTACAACTGAAGGAGAGAGAACAGTCAGTTAACAGGCTGTTAACTGTCACTGGAAAAAAAAAAAACATTACATGTAAAGAAAATTGGAAAATAAAAGTATCAGAGTTCACACAATCTGGTTGCGCTTAGAAGAGTATTTAAAAAAAAAAAAAGAAAAAAAGTTTACATTGTGAAGCTATAGGTTTCTAAACAGGGTTTCTTTATAGTGTGAGATAGCTCTGGACACCATAAAACCTCAGACCCAGTTCTCCAGAACACCCAGTGTTGAAGTGAAATCCGAGATTGTCCATAAAAGCTGCTTCTTTTCTCTCTGAGTCAGACAAATATGCGTTTCCACATCCATGTGGAGGAGTTACACATTGATTATATCCTCCAGGTGCTTGTTAGCAAAGACACCGATTAACTAATGGGGTTTTCATGGAAGTGTGCTAAAGCAATCGATCAAAGGCCGCAGACAAGTTCCTGCACTCCGAAAGTCATTATGGCAGGAGACGCTGTTTGTGTGCAGGACAACAACTGTGTCTCAAAGCAGGATTACAAACATGCCTTACTCCCTCACCCCAGATACACTTTTTTTCACATTTTACATTAAGCAGAAGTTTAATTTGGTTTCCCATAAAATGTGTTAACCACAGTTCATTTAGGTGAATAAAAGTCATATAATTTATTATCGAAGGAAACTCAAAGTTTTTGGTAAAGCCATCAGTAGTACAGTAATGATATTTCATAGGCATCACACTACTCCATGTGTCTGCAATTATCGACTTACTTGGGAGATGGCGAGCTTAACAAGAATACTTGACTATAAGCTCAACCATGATATCATGCACACGAATTATTCTGCCAATGTCTGGGTGAACAATCATTCTTTCTTTCCAGCTCCCATCTGGATGGTTGGTAAATAAATGTTCTCTTCAACTTCATGTCTAATTACCCTTTCGTGCATATTTCACCATCCAACTTGGCCACTCCTAGGTACTTTCAGGCCATGCAGACATTGTGTGTGTGTGTGTGTGTGTGTGTGTGTGTGTGTGTGTGTGTGTGTGTGTGTACAAATACATTATACGTGTGTGTGTCCATGTATGAAAAATGAAAGGCAGAATATATTTAAATGTTCCAATTGCAAGGTCCAATTTATTTGGCATTCACTACTATTCCACTCATGCATTGTTAAACGATTACCCAGTACCTGACAATTAAAATCTTAATAGATTTCGCATGCAGGTATCTCAGAGAAAATGGAACTTAAATAGCTATGTGTTCATGTCTGTTTTATTTCTAAACCCAATCAGATGGTAAAATAATTTTTTATTTGTGTATTATTGACATCAGCTTAATGTCATTTATCGTCTCATTCACAGCAAAAGGAACACCAGCATGCAATTCAACACCTGAGACGCACCTCATCAGACTGCCGATGGATTGCTTTCAACCCGGGACTAACTCCAAGTTCTACAATGCTGGACGCTGCCCTCACAACAAATGTGCTGGCTCCCTAGACTTTGATACACGCTGCAGAGATGGAGCTGGATTCTGCTGCGGGGTTGAAAATATGGAAAGTCGAATCATTGACTGTGGGAGCTACAGCCTCCCTATCCGGGCTGTGACACAGTGCAGCTGTCAGAAGTGTGTGCAGCCAACTGTGCTTGTTCGTGGCAGAGTGGTCACAGCTGACAATGATGAGCCTCTGCGTTTTGGGCACATCTATATCGGTAAAGAGAGGGTGGGCACCACTGGTTACCAAGGAGGCTTCACATTACAAATTACTCCTGATACACAGAGATTAGTGGTAAATTTTGTTGACCCCAATCAGAAGTTTCTTGACACTCCTAAGGTGTTCATCTTCGACAAGAAAGGTGGATCCATCTACCATGATGTGAAGGTGATGAGAAAGCAGACACCGATTGATATCAATGCAGGAGAGACCAACTCTATTAACCTTGGAGAAATTAAAGGGGAGGACCCCATAGGGCAGCTGGTTATTCCTCCCAATTCCTTCCATAAGGAAAATGGAGAAATCTATGAGGGGACTGTAAAAGCCAGCGTCACATTCATTGACCCTAGAAATATCACCACAGCTGCTGCGGCACCCGGTGATCTCAACTTTGTGGATGATGAAGGTGACATGCTCCCTTTGAGGACCTATGGCATGTTTTCTGTAGACTTCAGAGATGAGGCCAACAAGGAAGTACTTGGAGCTGGAGCAGTTCAAGTCCTTCTTGACACACAGCATGTCAAAATGCAAGAGCATATTCCCAAAATGAAACTCTGGTCTTTAAACCCAGACACAGGAGTCTGGGAGGAGGAGAGTGACTTTTCATACACCACAACAACTAGTGGAGGTCATGGGCGGAGCAAACGAGAGGAGCGTACATTCCTCATAGGCAACATGGAGATCCGAGAACGTCGACTCTTTAACTTAGATGTTCCTGAAAACAGACGCTGCTATGTCAAAGTTCGGGCCTACATGAGTGATAAGTTCCTTGTGAACGAACAGCTGGAAGGTGTTGTGATCAGCTTGATAAACTTGGAGCCTAAGCCCGGATATTCATCTAATCCTAGGGCATGGGGACGATTCGACAGTGTCATAACTGGACCCAATGGGGCCTGTTTACCAGCTTTCTGTGACACACAGAGGCCCGATGCTTACACAGCTTATGTCACTGCAATGATGGGTGGGGAAGAACTCGAAGCGGCTCCTTCCTCTCCAAAGATGAATCCAAATATCATTGGAGTGTCTCAGCCATATCTGGATAAAATAGACTACCAACGTTCAGACCATGAGGATCCAGCTTTGAAGAAAACAGCCTTCAGAATCAACTTGGCAAAGCCAAACCAAAACAATTTCGATGAGACCAATGGGCCAATATATCCCTATCAGAATTTAATAGCATGTGAAAATGCCCCTGTCGATGCAAATCATTTCAGATTCTTCAGAGTGGAAAAGGACAAGTACGAATACAATGTTGTTCCCTTTGAGGAAAATGATTTGACAACCTGGACAGGAGACTACCTCTCCTGGTGGCCTAATCCCCAGGAGTTCAGAGCATGCTTCATCAAAGTTAAGATCCATGGACCGAAGGAAGTGATGATCAGGTCAAGGAATCTGGGAGGGACACACAGAGAAACAAAAGGTAAACTTTACGGCATTAGAGACATTCGCAGTACCCGGGACATGCGAGAGGCCAACACCTCGGCGGCTTGTGTGGAGTTCAAATGCAGCGGCATGTTGTTTGATCAAGCTGAGGTGGACAGATCCCTCATATCAGTCCTTCCACAGGGGAACTGTCGTAAGGTTGGCACCAACAGCCTCCTACAAGAGTATCTCATCAAACATCCACCAGTTGCTCAAAACAATGAGTCCCATGCATTCAGTATGCTAGCTCCTTTTGATCCTTTGGGACACAACTATGGCATCTACACAGTCACAGACCAGAATCCCAGGGTGGCCAAGGAGATTGCCATTGGGCGCTGCTTTGATGGTACCTCAGATGGTTTCTCCAGGGAGATGAAGTCAGACTCTGGGGTAGCATTGACCTTCAGCTGTCCTGAGAGGAAAATTAACAGGGAAAGCCTCTTCCAGCGCCTGCAGACCAATCCAGGTCAGACACTGTCTCAGATGGCGAGGGACATGAGGGAGTTGGAGGGTGTACAGGTGCGGAGATCATCCACCCAGGTGGTGGCCTATCCTTCAGAGCAGCAGGGCAGGACCCAGAGTCGCAGAGTCACCTCTACAACCAGAAGGAGAATGTCCATGCGCACACAGCAGCGACAATAGAGGTGGCAAGAGGTAGGATTTGATAAGGTAATTTGATGTATATTTAAATTGACAGTCATATCAGAATGATTTATATGTTCTTTCCTTCTCATTTATAGGTATTATGTTGAAACTGATATGACAGCATCAAGACGAGGAAGTAAAAGTTGTCCGTTTGTTGTTGAGTATAAACTCCCTCTTGACTATGAAAATTGCAAAACTGAAGCAGACAGCAATTCAGCAAAATCATTGTGTGATTGATTATATTCATTAGTCTTATACTTGACGAGATTAGTACATGCAGCATTTGTCTATATGTGACTGGCACTTATTTAATTGGCTTTGGTCTAATTTTAGAAATGAATAGACTAAATTGACAGTGGAGAATGTAACTTTTATACGTTTATAGGTCTAATTTGTGGCATTCCACTTTCCCCATTGTGGGTGTTTTTGCTGATGTCACTCAATACTTGGGTTAAAATCAAACCTTCAAAAATTTTAAACTACTTAGCCAGGCCCCAAACACTTCATAATTGGTCATGCTTTCCACTGAACTCATACTTGATCAGAGTGAAGAAAACATGAGGTCCTGTTGTCTGCAGCAGACACTGAGTCCTTTTTCTACAAACTGGGAAACTCTCTCCACCAATGGGAGGCACATTCGAAAGAGACAGTGGGGTGAGGCATGCCACCCTGGGAACAGAGGATGTTTTCAGTCATGCTTCTCAATATTTTTCATTCGCATGCGACATTGCCAACTGTGATTCAGCCAAATGTCCCTCCACACCTACTAGAATGTGAAAGACCAAGGCCTTCGCCAAGACAAGCATGGATCTCACTAGTAGCAGGAAGTATAAATCGGGATAATTAATTTCAAGGTATGACATAATGTCCCTTTGTCCTCTGCACATTCCAAATTAGCACATCACCAAACAAAATATTACTCAAAGCGATATATTACCCAATATTTCATTTACTCAAAAACTGTAACAGTGGCTCATTCAAGGTCTAAATGGATATTGTTTTTGTTGTTGGGTAATGTGTTTGTGAGCTGCCTTTATATCATGATGTGCAATAACTATGTAGTATAATTTAACTTGAGAATTATTAAAAATCAGCATGTAACAAACAGTGCACAAAAAATGCTGTTGGTGAATGAAACAACAATAACTCATTCAGTAGGTAGTGTGGTTAAGGTGTTTGTACGAGATCTTGCACAGGACTCATTCCGAGTGATTTTCAGAAAGTAATTTAACTGCTATGTAATCGTTCTTCAACTTTCTGAACTGCGTAGAATTTATTAACCTTTTCATGCTTTGCTGCATGACTCAGTTGATTTTACAATTTTATACACCACAGTAATCTTTTCAACTTCAGAGAGCAATCTTGTTAGTGGGAGTTAAAACTCTCAGCGGAGCCTTCTCCTCATTAACAAAACCCACTGCAGGATTCTTCTACAAGAAAGCGATAATTAAGAAATGCCATACTACTGGCCACGTTTCCATAAATCCTGTCACTTTGACAGCATGAGCAACAGTATCAGTAAATGTCAAGTACACACTTTGAAAGATATTGAGACGGATAAATTATTACACTTACATAAAAGAATATCTGGGTATTTGAACTGAAGTCAGTAATAGGAAGAAACTTCACTCTGTGATAAAAGCTCCAAACTTGTTTATCTGAAAAATAGGCTCTTGCAGATCCATGGGAGAAGCTCTTCAAGCTGAACTAATCCAAAACCAAATAAGGGGGGACGTGGTCCATGGAGAAACTAGGAGAAGCTGAGAAGTAAATATAAGCCTGCTGCTAATTAGAAAATAAATTACATGTTCTCTTGAGAACTATTAAAACTGTTTGCCCCTGACTTTCCTAAACAGCTAAACAAGTTAATTTAAAGTAATCAAGTAATCAACAACATACTGGGCCCAAGAGGATTACAGTCAAACATATTTACCATCAAAATGGCACCCAGCCCACAGTACAGTTAATTCTTCTAGTTCGATGCATTTAAGCCTGATTACATTTATATTCCCAACAGTTTATCCATGTGCTAAAAGGTGATGTGAAGTTGTGTAAATTCTGCACTTTACACTTGAACTTGGGCCCGCTTCAAAGAACCGTCTCTTTCCATTTTGTACTATGAGCACTCCAGATAACAGAAAAATATAGTGACAGCCTGTGATAACTTCACTATTATCACTGACCTATAATCATAGGCCTGTGGGCCGTGCACAGGCTGAACAGTTCAGATCTCCAGATGAAAACAAACATCTCCCTGCAGCAGATGTAGCATCCAACCCTGTAAGAAGGATGATGATTGAATCCAGGTGTGGGAAGAGATAAGTCCTATAAAAATGCAATGGTGTGCGAGGTCAGCTGTGGAGGCCCAACAGCTGTAGAGCAACTGGAGGAAATGTTAGACCAAAGACATGAAGAGAAAGATGAGCAAGATTATCTAGTGATGGATTTAATCATTTTGGGGTACTGTTTGGTAAAAGGAAAAAAGGAAGGGAAAATATTAGTGGCTTTTGGCATCACAGTCCATCACTTACAGAATCTCGGGCTTCGAAAGTGGTTGCACATGGAAGAATGCAGGTTTTCAGGGGAGAATGCTTTGACAGGCGAATTGGCTTTTTTCAAGAGAAGTTATCAGGGGAGTTTGAAGGACAAGGTAACAATAATAGGCTGAGTAAACCGTTATGTAAGCCTTTGCATGGGAAAGTAAGCTGGGCTCTCCAAACAGCTTCTTTGTCTTCTGGGGAACTTCAAAGAAGATTAAAGAACCTCTGCAATGTTTGGTTTAACGACTTAAGAAAAAGTTTCCAAAGTCTTTAGAATCGGATAAAGGGAGTTTCAGCTGAAAATCCAACAGATAAAAAACAAAGCAGAGATTCATTTTTAATGGAAAGAAAATATCTCTCTCATTGAACTTCTGTGGGAATAGTAGTAATCAAAACAACCGCTTCATTTTACAGGGAGAAATTCAATGTTAATATCACAAATACAGATTAATGGAGCTTCATGTATTATTATTATTATTTTTTTTTTACACCTTTAAAGGTCATCATTTTGGGAAATTTGCTTACTTGCCAAGAGTTAGATGGGCTCTCATTTTTGTAATTTCCAATTATTAAATATGAAGCTACCATCAAGTCGGTTAGCTTGGCTTGGCATAAAGACTGGAAACAGGCTGCTGGCCTTGGCTTCATATTTGCTGTGCAGACATGAGAGTGCTATCGATCTTCTCACCTAATTCTCGGTCAGAAAGTGAATGAGCAGCTGTTGTTAGGTCTTGCATGACAATTGGCATTTTCAAGTGAAAATCTTTCTTTTGTAATGATTGAAAATTTAAAAAACAAATCTGAAGTTCATTTCTTTTCAAAACCACTTCATGAGACGCTGTAACAGAGTTGCAGTGGGTGCATGTAACGCTAACCGGCACTATTTAAATTCAGGGCAGAAAAGCACAGGACTCTCTATCCAAAAGAGACCACAAACAATTTAACAGTTACTCAAGCATGAAGAGATTCATCCGTTTTCTCCTCTGCACAGTCCAGCTGGTCTCAGGGAGATCATAATTTATTCAGGAGGTCATCCTTGAACTTTTCCACCACTTTCTGGGGTATAAGAAAAGAGTTGTATATTTGCCACTGTGCTCCAGTAAAAGAATCTCACACACACACACACACACGCACACGCACACGCACACTCACGCTCACACACACACTCACACTCTTGATAATCCTATCTAAATGCTTAACTATTGCATGGTGATGCCGATCTCTTTGTTTCTCTCTGAGTTAGGTTTTCATGTGTAAATTGTGTATTTTATGAAATCAACTATAATTGTAGGAACAAGAAACTGTAAATAAATGATTTTGTGTAAACTTTTGATTCTTATTCCTCTTGTGTATTATGTACGCAACACACTGAAAAATCATCAAAGTTTAACAGTTTCACATTTCTGAAGATAAGAAAAATTAGTTTTGGTTTATTCTATTAAATAAGAAATATATGACAATGATGATAACAGAATAATTTAATTTTTGAATTAATTAATGACAGATATACAGACTTGAGCTTTGCATAAATCACAATAAACACAGTCTAAAACAAACAAAGCAACTCACAACTAATAGCTGAAATGAATTATGTCACACGTTACAGTGTCTGCAGTCTTTTCAACATTTAGACCAGATACATAGTTCACACAAGAAACAAAAAAGGAACAAACAGATTAAAATTAGCTAGTTTAGCTTAACATATTAAAAAAGACATAGGAAACATAGAGAAAGCCTGACATGAATGGTGGTTTCATTGGTGTCTTGGGACACTTTCAGGATGTTATGTCAAGATGTAAAAATGTGCAGACCACTCCTCGCTTCTGCAGAATCCTGAACAATATTTACTTTAACTTTTCTACTGACACAAAATAGCTACATCTCCATTGTGCGCGCCCATTACCCTCCAGGTGATGAGTTACAATGCACACAGTGTGACCTCTGCAGCACATAACAGACATTTTCAGGCAGAGGAATTATTATTGTAATAAAGTTGCACTACAGGGGACACAGCAGGGAGGAAAACGAGTGTATCGAGCCACACTGTCACAGACACCTTCTTGACTGGGCTCTGTGTGTCTGCCCGAAAATGGAGCTGACAGAAAATATAGTGAGTGACTGCTCTCACCACTAAGGAATAAAGAAAACACACTTGCATCAGTGCGCACACACATAAAGCTAGAAAAACACATTTTTCCTGGAGTCAATGGTGCATTTCAGGTTGTGAACCTTCCCCCGGCGCCTTACTAACCATGTCTTTTAAATCCCATTGCGTCAGTAACAGACAAACCTGTCTGTGCACAGGCCAGGAATGGAGAGAAATGCTGATGGAGACATCTTAGCACCAGAGCTGCCACCAGTCGTAATTGCAGTGCCCTCCATGTGTGTTCTACTTGCTGGAAC
Source organism: Seriola lalandi dorsalis (assembly GCF_002814215.2). Classification (NCBI taxonomy): domain Eukaryota; kingdom Metazoa; phylum Chordata; class Actinopteri; order Carangiformes; family Carangidae; genus Seriola; species Seriola lalandi. Next base: position 345,095 of record NW_019524777.1, read on the forward strand.
TGTATTTGGGTTAAAAAACAATCCAGAAACTCAAATCCTGAACGGGAGTTTCTGTTGCGTGACATCACTGGAATAAGTGTCTAAATTTATCCAAAGGCCACAACTCAGCAAGGGTGACTTCTTGTCTGTGAATTAAACAGTTTGAGAATAAAGGTAATGCTTGCTGAGGACAGGGAAAACCACCATGAGTAGTAATGAATGTGAGACACTTTAGACTCATTTCATGGTTACAAAGTCCTCCACTGAAAATAGTAGGAGCTTTATACTAAAAGTAGACATTTATTACTCATTCCAATACAGTGGCTCTCAGTTTTGGACCTCCGCATTACACCACATCCTAAAGTGATAATTGGCATTTGCAGGTCTTTTCAGGACATCAAGGTGGCTCTCTTCAGGTTCTACTGCTCTCTCCTTTTATCCATATTTTCTATTTCAGTTGTATTCACAAATTAGCAAATTAGCTAGATTAGCATTGCACTTTGCATATATCATAATGATTCCCATGACCTCTAATGAGGCAGTGAAACACAAAGGCTTCGTTTCATCCCAAAATAGCAATTATGATTTTTGAAATAGATGGACAAATACAAAATATATTCACTATGTAATATTTCTATCAGATGATATAACATATATTCTTCTGGATTTCTTAAAATGTAGAAAATGATCAATAGACAAATAACTGTTACACTGCCAATAATCAAATATGCTGGTTGGTTCTAGAACATCTGCTGAGAAAAGTAAAATGTAGTGTTATCATTTTGCATATTTGCCACTGTTTGGTGTTTTATCAAGGTCTGCAGTGAGCTCACAGCTCTCTATGCTCAGTGTCTGTGATGAGTCTATACCTGGAGTGCAAGCAAGAAAAACTCTGAAAGACAAAGACAAAGACTTCAATCTTCTTGATATAGTCCTGAGTTCACAGCAATCAAAGCAGAAACAGCTCTGAGAAAATGACAGATAAGGTTTAGGAATGTTTCGGATGGCCTGGGCTTTGTGAAACAAGTCTTAAAAATAGTCTGAGTGACCTCGAAACAGGCAGGAAGCTCCGTAATCAGGCGACCTGAGGTCTTACCAAGGTCTGAAGGATGAAGCGGTTGGACTGAGGTTATTCAGCGTTTCTGATCTGCAGGAAAAGGCAGTAAGGAGAGACGACTGGCGTGTTTCACGTACACGTTGCCGTCCTCTAGTTTGACTTCATACACTTGTTGCTGAAACAATAAAAACAAAGACTTAGGAGCTGAAGGTTGGAGAAGAAACACAATACCTAGAGCTACTGTGGAAACAGTAAGAACTCAAAGTAAGTATAGAGTGTATTAAAGTTAAAAAGGTAGTAAATCCTAAATTCTGACTTCAGTGACAACAGTACATTTGTTATATTTCATTGTAGTGATGTACAAAAGACACAACTGTTTATGAAAATGATGAATGGAAAAGAAGATGAGATGTTTATGGAAAGTGTTGTTTGGATGGTTCATTGATTCACTCATCCAAACAGCAGAAGAGGGGAAGAAGACATGTCGGAAAACATGATCTTAACTCTGACTGATTTCAATCAGTAGAACATCCTACATCTAATAAAAGTGGGTGATTTGATTGGATTACAGTTTGATTGTTCACATCAACTCCCAGCTGTAGTCAGCAATTGAAGCTCCCTGCCTCCTGGGTATACAATTAAGTTTTCATATGATGACTTCGAAAGTCAGATACACATTTTAGTGTAAGCAATATAATGCCAGGTGGTCCAAAGATGATCATATATGGCATCTTTGCAGCAGAAATGCAACAGAAAACTATTAATGTTTTTCATTAAGTTACTAAAATTTGTATTGTGTTTATACAGAGCTTAAGAAGACAATTAAATATTCTGGTGGAAAAATAATACAGTATTATAACACTAAAAGCACATAAGAGTATTTCATGACTGACCTG